>NC_056726.1:1996119299-1996419299 GCF_019279795.1 Protopterus annectens | reverse complement strand
ATATTAAAGGTTACCTAAAAAAGGTAAAGAGGGAGAGGGGAAGGTTACCAACAATTGTAACAAGGATACCGACAATGGTAACAAGGATACCACAAAGGTAATAATGGTAGAGAAGCCGAATCTCTTAGGCAATAAGGACAAGAAGAAAACTGTAATTTCGGGTTTAAAAGGGATAGGAAGTTTTTTTTATTTATTTTATTTTAACATTATTTTACCAGGATAAATCCAACTTGACACAAAGTGTCCATTTTCAGTGGAGTCCTGGGGAGAAAAGCTCCAAGGAAGTTAACAGAGTAAATACATGGTTTAGATAGCAATAAAAAAACTGGTATACAAGGTAAGACAGACAAAGAAGTACAAAAACAATTTTGTAAAACAATAAGATACTCAAACAATAAGATACTCAGGAGTAGAACCCTTATTTGCAATATTTACAAAACAAAGTACATATCAGGTGAGTATATCAGGTGAGAATATAGTGTATGTAATGGAGGCATACAGCGGGTCACTTATATGGAGTAGTGAGTCTTCAAGGGGGGGATCATTGCAGTTGCAGAGAGGGTTAGCATTGAGGTTTTTAAGAAAGATTAATACATTTGAACGTAGCTGGAGAGAGTCAGCTGACATGTCTTGCTATCAGAGCAGCAAACGAGATCTGAGGTAATGGAGAGAGGGGCATTGTGGGTAGAGTTTTAGCTTGAGAGTTTTTTAGCTGGCACGAACTATATAATGGCCGAGTCAGTTCTGAGGATTGGAACTGAGTCCCACTAGTCAAGAATGAATGAAGACTGATGAGATCGAATGATACGTTTGTGAGCAAAGCCCTTCAGAGATTTCATGTCAACAGAGAAAGGTATGCTTAGTCCTGAAAAGGACAACACTAGGAACAGCAAAAAATAAATGTCTACTCCCTGCCATAAAAAGCACACCAAAAAACAAGGGGGATGGTGGGAGGGAGTGGCTGCTGCAGCAATGATCATGTGAACATCAACTGTTATGGTAAGTTTGCTTACACAACTGTGCTATATTCATCATATTCAACACCGCTGCACTAGTCTTAGCAATATGGGTAGATTACCCTAGCTAACTACATTTGGGAGGTGGAAGGAGAACAGACCAGGAGTACCTGAAGAATAGTCCTAGCAAAGCTTGATCTGGACCAAAAGAAGGAAACAAGTTTATAGTACTTTGTAAAAGTATGTACAGATGACCACGTGGCAACATCTAGAATACTTCCAGAATCCATCCCTTTTCTAAAAGCCATAGGTGAAGCCAAGACCCTAGTAAAGTGGGCCATCACCCTACCTGGAAGGTTGTCCACCCTTCTTATTTTCACAAGAAATGAACAATTGATCCAAAAATCTGAAAGATTTAGCTATGTCACTATAGGGGACTGTTAGAAAAATATGCATTTAAATATATGTGAAATGCTTGTTTAAAAGCAAAGTAGTATGTAATGCATTTTATTCTATTAATGATATAACAAAAAGGCTGAATTCATGTGCAATTGTAAGTAGTTTTGAAACTGCAGTGTGGCTTGTAGCAAATTGACCTCTGGCCCTGGCAGCTGCCAGCTCAGCAAGTTTTAATGTTTATGCTTTTCACAAGTGATTATCTGCTGGGTCAGGAAATTAAATATGTGAAATAATGAAATCTTCTGCTCTTTCCTGCTGGGATGATTTGGCCTTGTATATGTGTTACTAAGATAACATGCATCTGTTGGGAAAGTGTTACAGGGAACAAAGAAGTGTATTAAAAGACTGAATCTGCTATTGTATTTGGACTGGTTTGAAGACTTGAAGAAGTAACTTTACAGAAAGACATTATGTCTGACCAGGTGGATAGCAAGGCCGTATTGTTACCAGAGGAAAACTTTTTTAAAATATACAGCATCAGCATAGATTAATGAATGGAAAATTGTAAGCTAGAATGATGCAGATGCCCTGTGACATACCACGTCAGTAAGGTGGGCACAGCTTGAATGTAAAGATTATAAAATCTGTATACTTCCTGTTTCATGTCAGACAAAATTCTGTACTTGTACGTTTTTTGCCTCCTGGTGTACACTAGTAAACTTTTGAACCTGAACCTCCTGTGTATTGAACTCTTGATTTTATTTAACAGTTTGGTCCTTCGAGCCGGAAATCCCTCAGACAGCTGCAGATCAGAGTCTACCAGTGGTCGAATACTGCGCAGGAGAAGTTACTGAAACGGTTCTTCTTGGGTGAAAAGACCTCCGACTGAATTGTCGTTTAAAGAGGCTGGCCATTTTCTGATCTGTGGCCGAAGAGCAGATCCTGGACGGCTCAATACTGGAGGCTCAGGTAGGAAGATTTTGCCTTTTTTTCTGTTTTAGATCAGGGACTAGGTTACAGTAAATATTGTTATCAAGATTTGTTTTGCAGATCAGGGACAAAAGGAATTACTGTATATTTGGTCATAGATCAGGGTAACAGAATAAGGTAGGCAGTTATTCTAGATAAACTGGGAAAAGGAACTGAGAACTTGATATCACGTGATAAGAAGGGTTACGTAACATTTTTCTTTTACCATGGGAAATCAGTGCACTAAAACATCGCGAGATCCCCCCTAACCGAAGACGCAAAATACATGCAATCACAACGTTCTGATAATGTTAGGTATTATACGAAATGGGTTAACAAATATGAATTTGATGGTAAATTAGATAAAACTTCGCTGGTTAAACTCCTTAAGCAACTTAAATCCGATGCGGGAGGTCAGGCAAAAAAGCAACGCCAATTAGACATTCCTCAAGCACACAGGTGGATTGAGGAAGCAAATCGTAGAGAACAGAAGATTAAAAATTCAAAAACATTATTCTTAGATAAAGAAGATAATAACTTAGTAATAGCAACAGCTCCTCCCCCTCCCTTGCCCCCTCCTTTACCCTTTGCAGGATATGAAGCGAGTGGACAGACTGGTCCACCTCCGCGTTATCCTGAAGTCTCAGCGAGACCACAACCATTTGTTAGAGATCCTATTGAAACTAGGTCCCAAGCACGTAAAATACGTGGGGACGCAGAATCAAATCAAACAGAAAGAAACCTACAGGATGAGAGTGAGGAAGAAATATGTCCACTTATAGAGGTCCCAAATCCTCAGGCAGGACAGGCAGGGCAGGACCCAACACTCTTAGTATATAGACCATGGACACCGGAGGATATCCGGAAAGCTACTGAGGGAATCCCCCATCCGAAAGTTAATTTTATGAAATTTTTAGAAGATCTACAAGGCATGAGGTTGAGTTACCACTTGAATGGGGAAGAAGTAGAAAAAGTAGTAAGACAAATTATAGGTTCAGATTGGCACATGATTTGTGGTACCTGGAATCCTCGTAATGCAGAGCTTAAACCACTCCCACATAGTGACGCAGAATTAGACAACAGAGTGAAAGGTCTTACAGACCGAATCTCTGAGAAAAGGAAACCTAGAGCAGACTGGACTTGCATTAATCAATGCATACAACAGGAAAATGAGACAATAGATGGATACTACGCTGGATTATTGGAGTATTTTAATAATCATAGCGGTATGACGGTTCCTGAAAACCAAACAAATGATTCCCCGTATGAACAACAATTAAAAAATGCATTTTTGAAAGGTTGCATTGCACCTATCAGTAGCTTCATTACGAAGCATATGATAGACCATCGAACAGGTAGGCTACAAGCCTTACTTGAATATGCTAGACATGCTGAAAGACATTTTAATAGCAAGAAGAAAAAAAAGGCGCAAGTCTTCACTGCTGAAGATGGAGCTGAAGTATTTGTTACAGTCGGGTAAAAAGGGCAAGAAGAATGCCCAGGGAAACAAACAGTCTGACAAACGATCAGAAGATTTTGAGGAAAGGAAAAAGAGAGGTGAGTGCTTTAAGTGCGGAAAAAAGGGACATTTAGCGAGGGATTGTAAACAGAACAAAAAGGTAATTACAGAAGATAAGGGAGATGAGGACTGACTATATGATAGTGAAGATACATCATGCAGAAGTCAGAAATCATCAGGAGAAGTTAATAAACAGAATACAAATATAAATGTGGTAGAAGGAATAGAGGAAGTGCAAGTAGATATGGAAGATGAAGTGAGTGAAATTTTGGATTTAGCATTATTGAGCTTAGAGCTCTACTTAGCAGATACGAAACCGGAAGTTACACTTCTGGTGGAGGGAAGGGAAGTCAAATTCCTGTGTGACTCAGGAGAGTCACGGACCCTGATACACCCCTCCAAGTTACCAGAACATTCTGAATCACCTGATTATATACTAGTGAAAGCTGCAAATGGACAGCTATACAGGGAACCACTTTCCCATGATATAGCAATAACTGACCCTGTTTCAGGTATGACCCAAAGAAGTAAAATCGTTGTTTCTGCAAAGTGTCCAGTGAACCTATTGGGCAGGGACCTTATGCAGATATTTGGCATAGCAGTAGTTCCGACTGTGCAGGGTATGGAAGCACAGAGGCAAATGGATACTTTTGTAGTGCGATCGGAGGGTGAAACATTTTACTGGTACAGCCAGGACCTAGTTACGACTGGTCTAGGGGCAGTAACCAAGGAACTGATGAATGTAGCCATCAGTAAAGCCCCCTCCCTCGACACTGATCGACAGCATTTGTTACACTGTACTCTATACTACTGTACTATGCCAGGACCTGATAGAGAGTATGAGCAAGAATTGTTCAGAAATCGCGCAACTAGATTGGTTTTACGTACTTTGTATTGGGATACTGAGGGGAACAGTGTAGTTAGCTGTTCATTACCTCAAGAATTCCTTGCATTATATAGATCAAATCGATTACCACATGTCAGCTTGACAAAGAACAAAAATGTAAAATGGGCAGACTTAGGAGAAAAGGTGACAAGATAGGAGAAACAGACTGACTTAGAATTGTCAGAACAAGGAATACAAAAACAAAAGTTGAATTGGTTGACACAGACACGTCCAGCTGTACACTTGCAATCTAGCGAGGACAGCTGATAAGCATGTTTATTAGAAGAAGAAGAGAAAGCCTTATGTGAAATACCAACGACTCTTTGGTCGACAGGCAAGTCAGATGTAGGACTTATTCGAACAGCAGGACCAGTTACAATTACACCAAAATCGGCATTTAGGCCACAGAAAAGACAATACCCCTTGAGGCAGGATGCAGAAATAGGAATCAAACCTATAATAGCAGCATTACTCAGGGAAGGAGTACTGGTAGAATCTCCTGATTCACCATGTAATACACCCCTATTTCCTGTTAAAAAAGCAAACGGGGAATGGCGGATGGTTCAAGATTTACAAGCTGTGAACAATGCAGTGATACCCAGAGCACCCACGGTGACAGACCCACATACTTTTTTAAACTATTTAAAACCGCAACAAAAATATTTCTCTGTGGTAGATATCAGTAATGCTTTCTTTTCGATACCTATACATCCTGATAGTCAATATTGGTTTGCATTTACATTTCAGGGTAAAAGGTATACTTATACTCGACTACCACAGGGATATTGTGAGAGCTCAACAATATTTGCACAAGAAATGGCTAGCAACCTGGCAGGGTTTACCCCACCAGGAGGTAGTCAAATTCTACTTTACGTAGATGACATCTTGCTAGCAGCCCCCACCCAGCAGCAATGCAGGGAGGATACTGTAGCATTATTGAAATTTTTAGCAACACAAAGTGAATAAAAGTAAGTTACAACTTTGGAAAAAGCAAGTTAGATACCTAGGATATGTGATATCCAATGAAGGTAGGATATTAGACGAGGATAGAAAAACAGCAATTTTGCAGGCACCCAAACCAGCAACCAAGAAGGAAATGATGTCCTTCTTGGGGACAACTAATTTCTGTCGGAGTTGGATACCAAATTATGCTTTGGAATCTGCTCTACTGACTGACTTGATATATAAGACACCAATGGCAGCACAAGATATTTTACAATGGACACCCGAAGCAGAAACGGCTTTCTGCAGGTTGAAGCAGTTGATAGCTTCTTCATTAGTTTTAGGACTTCCAAATTATCACAAACGGTTCTTTCAGACCATAGATTGCAAGCAAGGATATATGACGTCAGTACTGATGCAACAACATGGGGATAAGCAACGCCCCATAACCTATTATTCATCACAGTTAGACCCAGTGGCACAATCTTTGCCTCACTGTGTACAAGCAGTAGTTGTAGCTGCAATGGCAGTACAGGCTTCGGCCTCAGTGGTGTTGTTCCACCCTCTCACATTGAGAGTGCCTCATGCAGTCGCAATAATTTTACTGCAAGAAAAAGTAGCATATCTCTCTCCTGCTAGACATCTTTCATGTATGACTATACTGCTGAGCCAACCTCATATGACAATTGAACGATGTACGACATTAAATCCATCAACGTTACTTCCAACTCCTGCGGATGGCACACCGCACAGCTGCCTGCAAGAGATTGAACAGTTAACCTTGCCTAGACAAGATCTCACAGATATGCCCTTGGATAATGCTGAGGTGACATATTACGTGGACGGCTCATGCAGGAGGGGCCCTACAGGAAAGAATCTAGTGGGGTATGCAGTAGTTACAGACACTGAAATTCTAGAAGCTCAATCCTTACCACATAACTTATCTGCACAAGCAGCAGAATTGATAGCTTTGACACGGGCATGTACTTTAGCAAAAGACAAATGTGTAAACATATATACTGATAGTCAGTATGCTTTCTCTACAGTACATGTATCTGCACAACAATGGAAAAACAGGGGAATGATAACATCTAGTGGGAAACCAATTAATCATGCACAATTTATTTTGGAACTATTAGAATCTATTCAGTTACCTACCAAAGTAGCTATTTGCAAATGTATAGTTCATACAAAACAACAGGATAGAATTTCGAAAGGCAATGCAAGAGCTGATGCAGCTGCAAAGCAAGTGGCCTCAGACTCAGAAACTTTACTTTTGAATGAGGAATTACAACCCTATGAGATTTTAGATTTAGACATGTTAAAAACAATGCAGATGCTTACTACAAAAGCAGAAAAACAAAAATGGGAAAAACAAGGCACAATTCTTGAAAATGGACTGTACATTTCCAAAGAGAAAAAAACGATATTGCCGTCTAATTTATTTAGATATGCAGCTTTGTTGAGCCATGGGCAGTGCCATGTCTCAACAGGGGGGATGGTACAGTTAGTAAACCGAATATTCCAAACATATGGATTCACAAACTATACAAAAAAATTTTGTGCAGCTTGTCATACTTGTAACAAGCACCATGCACAAGGGGCATTTAAACCTAAGCAGGGAAGTTTTCCTATACCACCATATCCGTTCCATACTATTTGTATGGATTTCATAGAATTAAATAAGTGTGAGGGGAAAAAGTATTGTTTAGTCATTGTAGATATGTTTTCTAAATGGGTAGAAGCTTTTCCAACTAAAAATCCGGATGCAGCAACAGTGGTGAAAGCCCTGATAAAAGAGGTAATCCCTAGGTTTGGCATTCCGGAAAGGATTTATAGTGACAATGGCACACATTTCCTCAATCAGACAATTCAACAACTTGGAAGATTTTTTGCAATCTCCTTGAAAAACCATTGTGCCTACCACCCACAGTCAGCAGGACTGGTGGAAAGGTACAATGGAACCCTTAAAAGTAAACTTAGGAAGTTAGTTGAAGAGACCCAAAAGAATTGGATACACTGTCTGCCTTTAGCACTGCTGAGTATGAGAACAGTTCCAAATGTGAAGGGGCTGACTCCCTCTGAAATGGTTTTTGGGAGAGCATATTATGTGCCTCAGTGGAAAGCTCTCATGCCCACAGAACAAGAGGCTGGCAGTTCATTAGCTAGTTATATGAGGAAACTGTTAACAAATAAATCTGTTTTGCAGTTTAACTCTTTTTCAGATAAGGAACAGACCAGACCGGTGGAAGCAGTTTTGGATCCTGGAACGTGGGTGTGGCTTAAAGTGACGAAGAGGAAAAATTGGGCGAGTCCAAAGTGGGAAGGACCGTACCAGGTACTGTTGGCAACGCCTACTGCAGTCAGAGTGGCTGAGAGGACGTCCTGGGTTCATTTGACACACTTCAAACTGGTAAAGAACTTTCAACTTGATAAAAACTTTGTGACTGATATACAACAAGGGAAAAATGGCCAAGAACAAAGCGAATAGAAATTTAGATCAACCCCAGAGATGTTGCATAATCATTTTGTTGGGTATACATTTATTGACTATACTTGTGACAATTTTCCTCTTGTTGTGGTTTTTCCTTCACTCAACCACACAAGTGAAAGTGGGAAGGCGTGACGAAACGTCTATAGACTGGCATCCAAATTTTAACACATACCTAGCTATGAAGCGTGTATATGTAGAAACTATGAACATTTCGAATTGCTGGGTTTGTACAGCTATACCAACAGCATATGGAGGAGTGATAATGTCCGCTGTCCCTTTGGGGATAAATGAGACTTGGGAGAATTTGCTTTTTGATACAGGAACTGTGAGATCACAGGACAAAATAGCTTTATTTTTACCTGTTACACAAAGGGGAATTGTATGTTTTTACAAAAATGACACTCTCCAGGTGGGCTGGAGCAATTGTAATATAACAATATCTTACCGGTGTTATATTAAGACTAGTAATGGCAATATTCTTTGCAATACTAATTATGACTCATATTTGAACTCACTGAAACCAACCATGAATGAAATTCGCAAGAATCCTGTTTTATTTAAACAATTATCAGTTATAGACCAGAAAATGTTTCATGCAGGGTTAATGCGTATTAGTACTAAAGTAGAAAACTGTTATTTTATTTGTGGGGAAAAAAGCATATAAATGGCTATCTGAGAATTGGTCCGGCAGTTGTTTTTTGGGTTATCTTGTTCCGGCAAAAAGACATACTGCAGAATTACCTTTGGGAAAGATACGAAACGTGAGAGAAGCAGCTCAGAAACCTGGAGGTCCAGTCGAGAAACCTGTAAATCCAGTTGGGCGGATCGAGGCTGGCTGGAAAGACCATAATAACATAAAGGACAAAAGCAAATTGACTCATATGGACTTGAGTGACAGTGTTATATCTTGGGCAGGAATATTCCCAGCATATGGAGCAGTCAAATCGATCTGGGAGCTGAGGAAGCTGTCGAAACTTCTCGAAGTAATGAGTAATGCAACTTTCTCTGCCCTAGAACTGGTGACTGATGAACTAAATGCAATGAGAACTGTTATGCTACAAAATCGAATGGCTCTTGACTTCACCCTAGCTGCGAGAGGTGGTACGTGTGCGCTTATCAAAGAAGAATGCTGTGCATACATACCAGACAATAGACATGAAATTAACAACCACCTAGAGGTAATTCAGCAAGTATCAGCCATGACTGAACCAGGCCCAAACCCACTGATGGACTTTTTCCAGAATCTATTCAGGGGGGTGGGGTTCCATCCTAATGAATATTCTAATTGCTATTTGTGTGGGTATACTCCTGATAGGAGCATGTGTTTGTTGTGGAATTCCCTGCATGAAAAGATTAATCAAAGATTTTATTGATGTATCTGTTACTGAAACCTTGTACCAAGATATTGAGATTGAAAAATTAATCTCAGATGAAACTTTTCTGAAGTATAGATTGAATGACTCACCTAGCTGAAAATCCTTAGTGGAAGAGGTTAGGAGATGAAATGACATTATGCATACTTCAAAATAGAATAAAAATAATTAATAGGGAAACTGTTAGAAAAATATGCATTTAAATATATGTGAAATGCTAGTTTAAAAGCAAAGTAGTATGTAATGCATTTTATTCTATTAATGATATAACAAAAAGGCTGAATTCATGTGCAATTGTAAGTAGTTTTGAAACTGCAGTGTGGCTTGTAGCAAATTGACCTCTGGCCCTGGCAGCTGCCAGCTCAGCAAGTTTTAATGTTTATGCTTTTCACAAGTGATTATCTGCTGGGTCAGGAAATTAAATATGTGAAATAATGAAATCTTCTGCTCTTTCCTGCTGGGATGATTTGGCCTTGTATATGTGTTACTAAGATAACATGCATCTGTTGGGAAAGTGTTACAGGGAACAAAGAAGTGTATTAAAAGACTGAATCTGCTATTGTATTCAGACTGGTTTGAAGCATTGAAGAAGTAACTTTACAGAAAGACATTATGTCTGACCAGGTGGATAGCAAGGCCATATTGTTACCAGAGGAAAACGTTTTTTAAAATATACAGCATCAGCACAGATTAATGAATAGAACATTGTAAGCTAGAATGATGCAGATGCCCTGTGACATACCACGTCAGTAAGGTGGGCACAGCTTGAATGTAAAGATTATAAAATCTGTATGCTTCCTGTTTCATGTCAGACAAAATTCTGTACTTGTACATTTTTTGCCTCCTGGTGTACACTAGTAAACTTTTGAACCTGAACCTCCTGTGTACTGAACTCTTGATTTTATTTAACAGGGACTATATTATATTAGCCAATGCTTAAAATAGCGAATGCTGTATAATCAACCCTAATATGTTGAAACATAAAAATGCCGAACACACGGAATAGCAATTTTTCCCCCTGCTCCCTAAAAAAAAAAAAAAAAAAAAAACCTACACGCCCCCCACTTAAATATACTAACTCTGAGATCACACCACAGTGGAGGAAATGGCAAAGCACCAAAAACAGCCCAGTGATTTTTTTTCCCTGGGAACATAATCACTGTGCCATGCTTTCAGGATTTTGCCATTTCGAGTAAACAGGGTCGATTAAACAGCATTCATTTTTATAAGCATTTGCTGATTTAATATGAATGCCACTATAGTACCTGAGTTAGCTGTGGACATCCAGGTACTGCTGGAACAGATACTGGTGTCCTACAAGCAGTTTTCTAAACATCCTCCAAGTCAAATAAAGTACAGTTTTGTACCTACCATAAATGTAGATGTTCGAGGATCCACATTGCTGCAGTCATAACCTGTGGGTAGTCCGCTGTCCTCGGTCGGCCCGAATACCAAAGTGTTAGGCTGGCGTCGGTCATAGTCGCTCAGATCTGACGTCAGTACGCAGTGGTACTAAAGCGCATGACCGACGCCATATCCTCAGTCTTTCTTGCCCCAGATGTCAGAAGGCCTAAAAAGGAAAGGCCATAGCCAAACATAGAAAATACCCAACCACCAATTACAGAAAAAATAATCACTCCAAAAACAACACAGCCACCCTAAACTACAGAGGGGAAGGCGGGAGGGTAAATTGGACTGCAGCAATGTGGATCCTCGAACATCTACATTTATGGTAGGTACAAAACTGTACTATGTTCTTCGTCTCACATTGCTGCAGTCATAACCTGTGGGTAGAATCCCAAAGCAAAGGTAAGGGAGGTTGGCCAAATCAAAAAGCACTAGGAGCTGCTAACATGCCCTGTAAAACTGCAGTGGCAAACCCAGCCCTAGATTTGGAATAAAGAGGGAGATGGTAATGTTTAGTAAAAGTGTGCACTGAACTCCAAGTAGCTGCCTCCAAAATATCCTTAGTAGCTACTCCCCTTAAAAAAGCAGTAGAAGTGGCAGTAGCCCTAGTGGAATGAGGTCTAATCCCAGCTGGAACCTCCTTACCATGATGAGAATAACAAAAAGCAATACAATGGCTAATCCACTTAGAAATAGTTTGCTTTGAAACCAGTTTTCCTTGTGAACCCAAGGCAAAAGAAATGAATAACTGTTGAGACTGCCTGAACCCTTTAGTTCTGCTCAAATAATAACGTAACTGCCTGTGAATATCCAAAGAGTGCAACATTTTTTCCCCTTTATTTTGGGGATCAGCATAAAAAGTAGGCAAATGGATAGATTGGTTCAAGGCCACATCAGAAACAACTTTAGGCATAAAAGTAGGGTTAGTACGCAAGGATACCCTATCCTTATGAAATATTAGGAAGGGTTCAACTGCCATTAGAGCCTGTAATTCAGATACCCTCCTAGCAGACGTAATGGCCAACAAAAAAGCAGTCTTCCAAGACAAAAACTTCAACTCAGATGTAGCTGCAGGTTCAAAAGGAGGTAAAGTCAGCTTTTCCAACACAAAATTGAGATCCCAGGAAGGAGTAGGAGCTCTGCATGGGGGTCTTGTATTCTTTGCCCCTCTAAGAAATTGCTTAAACAAAGGATGAGAAAATAATGGTGGGTCACAGTCATAGTGAGCAGAAATGGCTGCAGCATGAACTTTCACGGAGGAGAAAGACAAACCCTTGTCTAATAATTCTGTAAGGTACTGTAGTGTAACACTCAAATTAGGTCGTGAAACATCAAAGCTCTTTGCTGTGCTCCAAAGAAAAAGTCTCCTCCATTTATCAGCATAAACTTTTCTTGTACTAGGCCGCCTGGCTTCCAAAATGACATTTAAAACTTGCTGAGGAAGCTGCGACCCCCCAGGGTCTAAAACAGAATATGCCAGGCTGTCAGATGCAGGGACTGTATCCTGACATTGAGGAAATGATTGCTTGCCTGAGACAAAAGGTGTGGAATTGTTGGCAAAGGCCAAGGAGGCTCCCGAACTAAACTCCTCAGCAAAGGGTACCAGTGCTGACGTGGCCAATCTGGAGCTATAAGGATCATGCAAGGCTTGTCCTGTCTGACCTTCAAGAGCACCCTGGGAAGGAGAGGCAGAGGAGGAAAGGCATAGACGTGAAGGTTGTTCCAACTGAAAGATAGAGCATCCACTTTCCAAGCTTCTGGGTGAAACATCTTTGTGCAAAATTTTGGCAGTTGGAAATTTTGTGGGGATGCGAACAGATCTATGTCTGGAGTTCCCCAAGCCACTGTCAACTGTTGAAATACATGAGGATCCAATTTCCACTCGTGGGGATCCACCAGCTGTCTGCTCAAAACATCTGCTAAGGAGTTCTGTGCTCCTGGCAGAAACCTTGCTTGAAGAGTGAGGTACAAACTCAGAGCAGTCTCCCACAAAATCATAGCTTGTCTGCAAAGAGGGTACGAATGGGTTCCCCCCTGCTTGTTGATGTACCACATGACTGTTGTGTTGTCTGTTTGAATCAACACCTGTCCCGGTTGAAGTAGATCCTTGAAAGCCATTAGAGCAAATTGGACTGCTAACATCTCTTTCATGTTGATATGCAAATGCTGTAGTCTGGGAGGCCACGTGTCTTGAACCCATCTCCCATTGAAATGTGCTCCCCAAGCCATGTCCAAGGCATCTGTCATTAGGATCTGACTCGCCTCTGGTCAGGTCACAGAGAGTCCCTTGTTTAGGTGACATTCCTGAGCCCACCACAAAAATTCCCTTTGGATGCAAGGTATTATCTGAATGACAGTGTCCAAATCGTGGCAGTGTTGAGTCCATACACTTTTGAGATACGATTGTAGCTTCCTCATATGTAGTTTGGCATTGGGAAGTACCAGAATACAAGATGCCATGAACCCCAAGGCTTGAAGGACTGTCCTTGCAGTCAGCCTGGACAGAAGGGATAATCGCTGAAACTATAGGGGAAGATTTCTTTGTTTGTCCGGGGTCAGAAAAGCCATCTGAGAGGCTGTATTCAGTCTCACACCCAGAAAGCACATGTCCTGAGAGGGTACTAGACTGGACTTTGTTTCGTTCACAGAATACCCTAGGCACCTTAACACTGCCATTACATACTGTAGATGCTGAAGTATCGTGACTTTGTCTTGAGCAAGAATCAGGCAATCGTCCAGATAAGGATAAATTTGTATTCCTCTTATTCTTAAGAAGGCTATCACAGGAGCCAGGACCTTTGTGAACACCCTGGTCGCAGTAGATAAGCCAAAGGGCAATGCAGAGAACTGATAATGAAAAGTACCAGCTCGAAAACGCAGGAACCTCCTGCAGCTGGGCCTGATAGGAATGTGAAGATAAGCCTCTTTGAGATCCAGAGTTACCATCCAGTGATCTTTGCCTAGCAGAGGCAGAAGTTGCTGTAAAGTTAACATCTTGAATTTTGTGATGTCTAGGTATGTGTTGAGAATAGACAAATCCAGAATTGGTCTCCAAGTGTTCCCCTTCTTTGGCACCAGGAACAGGCGAGAATAAAATCCTAGGCCTACTTCTGACGGAGGTACCACCTGAATAGCCCCCATTTTTAAAAGTAAAGAAATCTGTTTGTGAGCCTCCAGCTTTTGCTGAGGAGGTACATCCGGCATGCCTTTGAAAGGAGGCAAGGTGTGAAAATAAAACTTGTAGCCTCGATCTATAATATCCAACACCCATTTGTCCTGGGTGACCAAAAGCCAATTTTGCTTGAAAAGTGCCAACTTTCCTCCTAGAGGAGCTGCCAGACAGGAGGAATCTGGCAGCTGGAGATACAGGTCATTGGGTCTGTTTACGAAAAGGCTGACCCCTGCCCTCACCAGAAGATTGTGCAGGCGAACTCCACGTCCTAGGTCTGAAAGAACCCTGAGCATGAGCTCTGCCCCTACCACGTCTAGATATGCCCTTAGACTGGTAATCGGAAGAAGGATATGCCCATCCCTTTGCAGGCCAATTTCTGCTAAACTTAGGGGGCTGCACTTGTAAAAATTCCTTAACTGTCTGCATGGACTTAGCTTTGCTTCCATTTTCTTCAAAACTGACTCCACAGGAGAACCAAAAAGAACTTCAGATTGGAGGGGAGCATCCAAAATTCGAGCTTTAACATGTTCTGACAAATTCAGATCCTTAAGCCAGGCGTGCCTACGAATAACTGAACCAGTGGCAGCCACCCTGGAAGAAGCCTGAAGAGCATCAAAACCACACTGCAAGGAATGCTTACCTACCTGATCAGAGGCATGAACTAAATCCTGCAATTCCTTACACTCTATACCCTCAGCCAAAGCATCTACCTTAGATTTCAACTGACTTAACAGAAAATTCTGGTACTTCAGCATATGAAACTGGCAATTCAAAGCCCTCATAGCTAGTGTGGAGGAGGTATACACTTTTTTTACCCCATCTATCCAAAGCTCTAGAATCTTTATCCAGAGGAACTGGATTCTTTACTACAGAAGCTCTGACACCCTTAGGTCCCTGGCTAATAGTTTCTGGGTCAGCTCTAGGACTCTTATATAAATATTTATGAGCCTCTGGAACTCTGTAATACCTGTCTGGCTTGACAGGGGCCGGAGGTAAAGAATCAGGATTAAGGGAAGCCTCAGAAAAAACATCCTGAACAACATCCAAAACAGGGGGAATGGCCAAGGGCCTATGCTGTGGTAAAAACAAAAATTTCCTAAGCCTCTTACGAGAATCGGAGAAATCCTGACCTTCCCACTTAAAATGCTCCCTCATGGAATGCAGGGTTTCAGAAAAAGAAAAATCCTCTGGAGGAGAAGCAGAAGGACAGGAGTCCTCTGCATCCGAATCAGAAAAGGGAGTGTAATCCTGAATGCCCTCAGCTGAAGACTCAGAATAATCTGAGGAATGCTCCAAACCCTCCACCTCTGTCTCCACCCTAGGCCTCTTATCTGGAGGGGGCATAGAACCTCTGATTAAAGTAATCAAATCCTCTGCCATTTTCAGCATATGTTTTTTAGGAACAGAGCCTGCAGAACTAGGGCTGACGCCTGTGACAGAAAGACCAGGCCTAGCTTTAGAAGGTGCTTTAGTGACAGAAGTAGAAGGCCTAACAACCTTATGTAAGGAAGGAACTACAGAAACTTGAGAGGCCCCCTCGGCCTGACCTGACTCCTGAGAGGCCAATTCCTGTAATATTAAAGGCTCCCCCTGAGACTCAGCTGAAACCTCGGCTGGATCCACAGATTCCACCGTAGTTTCCAAAGAACCGGCGTCCGCAACGGACGACTCATCCTGCTTAGACTTTAAAGATTTATCTTTTCGCTTCTTAGCGGTAGCGGGCGTCGGAGGATCCGACGGCATGTTGTAGTTGCACCGCTTACCAAAAACAAGTCTAGCACAATCTAACTTGCGTTTAATGGTGCGCTTATTAAATCTAGCGCCAGCGACACCCGACTACGCCGTGCTCAGGCCCCAAGCAAGGAATACAGAGAGTGGTAGTCCGTATGAGGTATCTGTTTCCCACAAGAAATACAATTATTAACTTTTTCTGACATCCAGATTTAACTGAGGCAAGAAAAGACAAAAATATTCCCCAACGGGGTACTTAGCCCAACTTGGTCTTCGGTCTGAAACTCAGAATACGAAAATTTCAGGATGCCGAACGGCACTTGCAAACGCTGCTTCTGCTTCGGACCATGCGGCAAGAAAGACTGAGGATATGGCGTCGGTCATGCGCTTTAGTACCACTGCGTACTGACGTCAGATCTGAGCGACTATGACCGACGCCAGCCTAACACTTTGGTATTCGGGCCGACCGAGGACAGCGGACTACCCACAGGTTATGACTGCAGCAATGTGAGATGAAGAACATCAGAGGCAGGATAGCCACAGAATTGGGCATCTCTTTTTTTATAAGGTCATATACCCTGTTTAGCTCTGGGGTAGTTCCCAACTGCTCCCAAGCAAAAGAATTGCCAAATCTAGCAATCTTCTGATGGGAAGTGAATACTTCTTTGGACTTAAGCTCATTCACCTTCCAAAGAACCAGAGTGACTGGACTCCGTGTCAGTTAGGAAATCACTTGTCCTTATCAGATATCTCATCATTCTCTGAAACAACAGAAAGGTCTCTATCTAAACAAGCACTAGAGCCAAGTATGGGAAAACAACCACTAGAATTAGCTGTCTGCAGAACACTATTAGCCAAGGAAACCACATCAGCCTTATAAATAGATACAACCTCATTATCAGCTGTATGAAGAAGCTTCTATTTCTTTTTCTTCTGAACTTAACTACTGGAGAAAATATCTGAGGACACAGTATTGTGTCTGGCAAAGGGGCTCACCCCTGACTACTCTTTCACTTAAAAGGTTTTATTTTCCCATATTTGTACCAGGTACTGGAACAGCCCCGGAGAATGTGTCTAAGCCCAATTCTATGGTGGCCAATAAGGCTATATTAATGGCTGATGGGGCAAAAGGGAAGTGGTCTGTGGGATGAGTATTGGCTCTGAGAGAATCATTAATTATAGGCTGAGGCATACTTTCATTTTCTTTTTTCTTTTTAGCTACAGCCGAATTTGACAGGGGAACACCAGAGTTAGGATCCATCAAGTCAGGGGAGAGAACACAAGCCAGAATAATAAACTGACAGTATAGGATAATGTTGTGACACCCCTGCACTGGCCCAGCAATCAAGGAGCCTCAATCCTCACCACTGGCAACAGTGAGGGACATATACCATGGGAGGATGACAAGTACACACATAGTAAAGTACAATTTCCCTTAAGAGCACACAGAGATCACAGTTAGTCTGGGGTCTGGTTTCTCCCTCTTTCTCCAGATCACTAATAAGACTCCTCACTGGCACAGCTATAGGGTTATGATCTCAGCTGAGGAGTCAAGCCAAGACCTCCAGCCCCCTCTCTGTACAATCAGTACTTTGTGTCCCTGCCCAAGTAGTTGACACACACTTTGAGATTTGATTTATATACAAACACACAGACACTCCTGGGGAATGCTGGCACAGGTTTACTAGCTATGCTCCATTCTGCCCAGACTATAAGGTAGTTATCACTGCCACCAACCCCTCTTTATCAGTTACTATAGGCCCTTACAAAGGGTGTCCAATCCTACTGTGTAATGTTACTATTAATCCAAATGGTAGTCTTAACCAAGTGCCAGGCTATTAGATGTGGCCTGTCTAGTGTCACCAAATAGATATGCAAGTACTCTAAGAGCTTAAATATGTCTCACAAATATCAGCCACAAAGACAGGTTTAAATATATTTAATAATAAACAAACAAGACAATACTCAGTCAATCAACACAGTTATTTCAGAGTCCACAATCACAGGAAATATTTTAAAACAACATTGCAGGACAGCCTCAAATAAATACAGAAAACATCTAAACTAATTTTTACTATATTCCCATCTATTTCTAAGAGAGATACTATACCTGAAATCTTACTTACAGATAGGCAAGTGCAGATGATGATGATGATGATGATGATGAGTAGATGTTCCTGCTAGGTCCAAGACAAAATAAAAAAAATGCACAGTCTCTCTCTGAGAGAGTTCTTAAATTAATATCAAGCATTACTGCTGGGTTAGCTTAGATGACATCACTCTGTCACCTGACGTCAGTTCCCAGGCTAAAACAGAAACTAATAGAATTGTAACATCTCTAAGTTAAAAATACATATCTCTCAGATGTTTGCCAGATCTTGGAAGTTGTAAAACAATAAAACACTTTACATTTTAAGCCTAGTAATTTCTTTTCTTTCAAGACAATAGAAAAACTTCTAGCTCTAGACATTGTGTCTGCTATTGAACTGAAACTGAGAGATAACATTTTTTTGTTTATGGCCCAGCTATAAAGTAACTTAACCTCAACTATTCTTAAGTTTTCCAGGTTAATCTTTTATGTTCCAGCAGGGTATGATGTGGTTACTTTCTTGAAGCTCAGTATATAACATACAGTTCTGTATAAATCATATCAATATTTACAAATGGCATAGAATTATTTACAACATTCCAGATAGCTGGGCTGGCAGCATGACAGGTTGATAAGTTGTTTTAGATGCTAAATACAATCTGAAGAGTTTATTTATAATTATCTGCAGCTTTCACTAGGAACTGTTAAACATTATTATGATATATTTTCCTATAGGAACATGCCAAAGGCAAGCGTGTACAGGCATGACTGAGTGACAGTGTGTAAAGTTTCATTATATTAGGTTTCAGTAAGAGGTGAGAACTGTGAGGTGTGTTGCACAACTCTATACATAGTCAGCATTATATCAGAAGTAAAAATTATATATCTATATAAATATGCCCATTCTGTCACAAAAATGTTACTGCCTCTCTCAGTATTGACAAGTATGAAATGGCACAGACTGCATGCAGATGAAGGGGTTTATGTGTCTGCATCTCTAAACGTACTGTTTAATTTCATTCTTTAGCTGAGGGCAAGTGCACAGTAGATAAAAAATATTAACTTGTCTCTAAGATGTAGTTCTGCTTTTCTAATGAACACCAGAAGGCTTACAAAGCCATTAGACTGCTCAATGTTTATACTACTTAGTTCAAAACAAACATGGTCATATGGCATGCTTTTTTTTCTGATATACACACTCTTAAATATCAGAAGTGTATCTTTATTTTTTTTAGTGTAACATCAAATGGTACTTTTCCGTTAACGGGGCAATACCTTTTTTTGGGGCTGGTTTTAATGTCGTCTTCCTTGTCGGAGTGCTAGTCATTATCTGACAAGTTAGTAATGGTTATTTCACATTCCTGCTGTGGGTTTTTTCTTTTCTCTGACCATGTGCTGCTAATGGAAAAGTACGGATGTCAGAGTGCTATACATTATCTGACATGTCAGTAATGCTTATTTCACAGTCCTGTTGGGGGGAGTTCTTTTCTCTGACCATGTGCTGCTAATGGAAAAGTACCTCCAGGTTTATAGAAAAAATGTCATACACCTATCTTCGCCCAACAAAAAAGTGAGCTCTGATGTTGTATATTTCATTTCCTCTTTTTGGCAACCTTACCTGTGATATTACACTATCAAATTAGCACAACCAAATGGTCAAACCATTTACTGACAGCAGAATATTCTGGGAATTGTTTACAGTCTGATCTAATTTTTGTAACCTTGACAGGAAATAACTGGATTTTCATTTGCAGGATGGGCTAAGGTATGAACATATACTATGTTAAAATGAGTAAAAAGGAAATGTCAAAAGCAGGTCAGGTGGTATAGAATTATGTGGATTTGCCGTGGATTTTTTTGAGATAGTCTACGGCACAATGTAACTATAACTGATAGCATTTTAAATGAGCAGCATGGTCTTTCATAATTGTGGATACCTGGTGATAACATATGTCAACTACTGTTTGTAAAAGTGTCATTGTTTCCCTATAAGGCTGTGCTATCTAGAGCTTAGCGCTTTGTGTTCCTTAGGCTATTGTGCTGCTGTTGCCCCTTTAACAGAGAAATGGAGAAAGAATAGCCTCCTGTAAAACACATCCTTTAATGGTGAAGAGTGTGCTGCCTAAGTAGTGAAGGACAACTGTAACAGCCTGGCACTTCACCATGTGAAGAATGGAAAAATAAATACATAGAAAAGAGAACGGTCCTTTGATCATAGGAAGAATCATATAGCAGCACTTGATCATACTTACTGAGCAAGTCAGAGGGGGAGATGACTGCAGGAAAACTGTGAAAGCACTGGCGGACAAACAGTAACAATGAATGCTGTTGTTGCCCTGTTAACGGAAAAGTACCCATCAAACTAAAAAAATAAATTATATTTATTTATCAAACCACTGAAATGTCTTGAAGGCAATAGTGAACAACATAGCTTTGATAACTGTAAACTACCATCATATTTGAGGTGCTACTGTTTTCTTAAGTGAGGTGCTCCCTAGCTGGGGGTTGGCAGAATGGTTAAGATATTTACATTATAAACAAGAAGTACAGTGTTTGATTCTCACCTAGGGAAATCTGCTAAACTTAAAACCACCCACAAGAGGAGCTACCTTAGTATTTGCCTATGAACTTATGCTTAGGATCTTAGCTTGTGCAATGCATTGCTTACCAAAGTATCGTGATTAAAAATTGTATAAGAAAATATAAAGCACAGACGCGATAAGGGCTTTTTATGTAGTGTCAAAATTGTTTATCTCTAAATTCTGTATATAAGCCAACACCTAGAAACTAAGGTTAATAATGGACACTGTGCCGTAGCTGCTCTACTTATTTGTGATTGACTGTTCATACATATCTTACTCACTTCTCTCTTGCTGCTGATTATTGAAGAGATTTAGCCATGCCTATAACATGCACAATGCAAATAAAGTATTTTTGTACTGCAATAGCTCTAGTTGTTTTATTTCTTTCTAGTTTAGTGTAATAGTTAAGACTGCCTACTTATTGTTGTAACATATGTTTTGCCTTCTAATCATTAACTGATGGCTGTTTGTAATGCTTTCATTAGACTTGCTACTCCTCTTTCTTATTGTAAACATTTGTAGACTTACTGTATGTATTTTGTATTGAGCTTTTCTCCCTTGGTCTCTGCTGAAAAGGGGCCTCATGCCCAATAAGGATATTCTAGTAAAGAAAATGTTAATACATACATACATACATAAATAATAAAATGCAATATTTCCAGTGCATATAGTTAAAAGTGCAAGTGTAGTTGCTGGGTTGCTTTAAAGAAACAAACATAAAAGGTATCAAAAACATAAATATATACTGTTCCTATGAATACCACTGGAAAAAGACCTTGTATTTTATATAAACATGCACTCACACAGTAAGTTGATGTTTTATATAAACATGAGAGTCACTCTTTAAAACTGAAAAAAAATTAAGATGCAGTTGTTCACTGACTTTGAATTTAGGTGCATAGTCTAAGGAATTGACTGGGATAGTGTTCTGAAAACACATTAAACCATTTTGGAGACAAAGCTCTTTCTCGACAAGATGTAAAACAGATATAAATCTTCAGTCATTATATCACAATCTTTTGAATATGAACAGTTGTAAATAAGTTAATGCAAATTCAGCGTGATATATTTTCATGTTTGCAAAGCATAAGTATTATAGGAAGAGAATTAAACATTTACCAAACATGATGTTTGATGTACAGACTCAGAAAATTCCAAGTTTTGAAAGTCAAAATTGTGTCATTGTACAACTTTAAATTACATATCTAATAGGTTAATCAAGAATGGACTACGGAAAATACATTTCTTTGGCTAGAGTTTCTAAAGATGAACTATTCTTTATCTGACAGATCTAAAGGAGGCTTTAGAAGTAGAAAGTTTGAAAACCAGTGTGCTTCCTTTGAATTCTACATACCACTTCATATCACCAAGACATTCGGATAGAGTACAAAGTGTATCAGTTCAATTGAACTACTATGTGCATAGTTATTTATTAGCATTTCTTTTCCAGGAAAGTATGACATGTTATTCACGCATTTTCAGCAGAGTCCCAGGAAAAAAACGCTCCACTGTAAATAACAAAGTTCAATACAAAATTTTACAAACAATCTACTAAGAAATATAGAATCCTATCACACGATTAAAACAACAGTATATAATGTATTACATATGTTGACTCATTACTCAGTCCATACAGTTCAATTTTCAATACCTGAACTGTTGAATGCAGAAATGCAACTGCATAGAGCAATGGCTTCCACATTGGCAAATTACTTATGTCTAGTAGATCTTGACTAACTGATGCAAATGTTCGCTTCAGACCTGCACGTATACCCTGCGGAGGTTCATTGGTAAATTTCAGAGAAGTCTGCATAAATTAAAACAGAAAAGCAAGTGACTTATACTATACATCAATTTGATCATGGCAATATAATGAGTCTATTAAGTAGATTGTAATACACAGATTGGGCTATTTAATAAAACTCAGAAGAGGACAAAAATAATGTAAATTTTTTCAACATCAACACATTGAAGTGTTAATGATCTCAGCCCAAATGAATTAAGAAACAACTTTCATTGCATTACTGAGTTATAGTAAAGTTCACATGATGCAAATGTAATGTCCATGCAAGAATACTGATAGTATAAGTAAACAAGGACCCACAACTTTCCTAAATAATTTTATCTGCTAATTAGAAGTTTAATATTTTGGTTTCAAGGGCAGGTGCCTTTTGTACTTCATCAGAATGGAAATTTTTGAACGATAATACCATTTTCACTCCACTTTTGTGGTGTGTGTGTGTGTGTGTGTGTGTGTGTGTGTGTGTGTGTGTGTGTGTGTGTGTGTGTGTGTGTGTGTATATATATATATATATATATATATATATATATATATATATATACATATAGATATAGATATATATAAACAGTTACATACAATGTTTTCTAATAAATGCACCGAATAAAAGATCAGTACAAATGGTCAGAAGTCACTTTCACTGCAAGCCAATTTGTATAAAAGTCATTTTTATTGAATGTGGTATATCCAGATGTAGGTCTACAATACAAAAGCAGAAATATTTAGATATGTATGAAGAAGCTTTAGCGGACCTGTATCGTCATCACTTCTGATTATGTGCTGTGGTAGTGATTCACTGTGCATGGCATTTTCACTTTTCTACACAATTAAGTAACTAATAAATTAATATATTAAAGTAAGGTGTGTATATATGTGTGCTGGGGATGAAGTGTTTTTAAATACTTTTTGCCTTGGGTAGTTTTGACTGTATCATGTTTTATTTATTTTAAATTTGATAATTTATTTGTATTTATTTTGTCTTTTGATTACTGGTAAAAGTCTGACTGAGCCAACGGGCCATTTTCAATAGAGGTAGTAACAAAAACGCATAATGTTATATGCAAAACTACAGTCAAGAGAAATGTAGTTTAAACACAAGGCTACATATATACATTCATTTTCCATGTATACATATATACATTCTTACATCACATATTTAAAACTGAGGAAGATAATTCTGTAATTGCAGAATTCAGTTAATAAAGGTTAAACTAGATGAGTTACAAGTGATACAATACAAATATATATATGTGAACTGGAGTAAATCCAAGCATGCACAAAATAGCATTATCATTTTAATGATTTTTGTTTTTTGTTGCCATAGACATTTGTTTTGCTAAACATGTACACAGAATTGAAAATATAAACATTTTTATTTTATTTTTATTTATTTTATTTAACATTTGTTGACCGGGAATGTCCGACTAGGTTCCACAGAGCCTGTTTTCAGCGGAGGCCCGGGGAGAAATGCTCCAGATAAATAAAAACAGATAAAAATAAAAAAAAATGAACAATCACAGGAATCTGTCTAGTTCCAACCTCAGCATCACATGTATTGAGGAAAAAAATAAAAAAACAAAAAAACTAGAGGTCTTAAAACTTTGTTGATGAGCTCAGTCACAATAATTTCCAAAAACCATGAAACCCAGGTAATATTCCAAAGCAACAAGCCTTTATTTGTCACAGACAAGCAATCCTCAGTAACAAAAAATCAGAAATATTTTAGTTAACTCTTCAAATGGTGAGGTACTGTGCTGGTAGACCCATGATTTGCAGCGTTAGTATTTTAGGGAATATTATACAGTTAATTAAGCATTATATGTAGCTGAACTCTGTAGAGGCAGACTGGTATTAAGGGAGGGAAAATGGTATTATTCTTAAAGATATAACAGAAGACTTGACATTAAAGGATCAGTAAGTAAAAGTTATGTTGAGTAAGGGGCATGACCAGCATGAATGTTAGTCTTTACAGAGATAGTTAGATGAGTATCTACTAAGAAACTGGGAGTTAATCTGACAGTATTAGCCTTGACTATTGAAAACTGGAAGAAAAGGGTAAGATAGATTTGGAGGTGTGTAAGTATGACTGAATTTTAGAGGCGAAAGGTCCATGAAGAGTGAATGTATAAGTAAATGTATTTGTTCAGGAATTGGTATTGCAGACAGGTGTTGGAAAAGAGCATACTGTGATTCAGTTAAGCATTTTTGAGGCTATGACATGTGATTACTGATCTGTCTTATTGGGGGGCAGATAAGAGTTTCAGGACTTGGCTGTACAAAAAGAGTAGAAGGAGCTTCCTTCTGAGCTCTGAGGTTTATGTATTTCTAAGAGTGATTTATTTTGTGAACAAGAGGATCCAGCAAGAAAATATTTCTGAAGGCTGAAATTTAGGGCATGATTTATTTAGTATAATGTGGGCTGTGAGAAGCTGACAGTATAGTAGATATTGAATAATGTAAGCCATTGAAGTCATTTTAGTGCTTTACACTGATGATTTCTATTTGATGCATTAGTGGCAAATTGGGCAACTTTGTTGTAGCATTGTTCCAGTTTATTTTGTGTTATAAGTGATAGGTTAGTTGAGACAGGGAAGGCATACAGCAATGTTGGTAGCAGGGAAATAGTGGCAATGAGTTTTTTAGAGGCATTGGAAAGATGCGTTTTGGCTCTATATAAGGTATCTAGTTTTTAATGATTTTTTTGATTGCTTACCATACGTGTAAATCAGATTTAAGGTTGCCATCAGTTGTCATACCTAGCAATTTCGTATGTGGGATAACTTCAATGTGGATGTTATCAGCATCAGTGATTGTGAAGAGGTGTTTAAGATGGGCTTGTGATTCCAGAAGTAACAGTAAAAGTTTTGTTTTTTTCTGAATTTAACAGAACCTGTGATTTGTTTAGCAAGGACTGTATGGATGTGAAAGATATTTTTGTTATGTGATGTAGTGATTGAAGGTTATCAGCAATATGAGGGTGGAGTCATTTGCATATCAAATTAAGGAGGATTCCTTGATTGTTGTATAAAGATTGTTAGTAAAGATGTTAAATAGAAGGGGGTCCATGTATGGATCCTTGGGGGACCACAGTAGTGATAGGTAGAAAGGGAGAGAAAGATGTTTGCCATTTAACTGACTGATGTCTGTCTGCTAGGTAGCTAGTAAACTACTGAACTGGGGCATTGTATAAGCCAAGTAAAGATAGTTGACAAAAACATTTATGTTCATAAACTGTATCAATAGCTATGGATAAGTCTAGAAAAAGTGCAGCTATAAGTTTGCCTCTATTGTATTAGTGAAAGTTAGGAGAGCTGTAGTAGTACTGTGTCCAGGGTGAAAGCTGTGTTGAGTTGGGGGGGGGGGGGTGATAAGATTTTTATTAAGGATATGATGGAGTAGTTTTTTGTTGTTTGTATATACATTTTTCCATAATTTTTGAGGGGAGAAATATGGCAATGGGTTTGAAATTTGGGAGGCTTGGATGGCATGAAAAAGACTGACAGGAATTAAGATTACATTTTTGGCAGGTTAGAGACCCTATATTTTGCCTTAACATCAATCACTGCAATAAGACTACAGTCAAGGAGGATCAGGGTGAGTTGCTAGATCATTTCATGAAAGCCTCACCTGAGGACCATTTTCTTATTTTATTTGAAAGGCTTTCTGTAATCACTACAGAGGTGGGGCCTACCAAATAGTCGCAACTCAACAGCACACCAGGGTTGCATTGCTGGACAACAAGATTGAAACCCTTAAAAAAGTGTAAAGGTGGTACAGCAATCTTTCATTACCACTTCTAAGCAACTAACCCAGCTGAAGGATGAGCTGGCTGAACAGACTAACGACCTAGATAACAGGTCGAGGAGCCATAATGTTCATCTAAAAGGAGTGCCTAACTTGGTGGCCGAAAAGGATATCTGATCTTTCTTTGATCGTTTACTTTGGAAGGTTATAGGCCTTCCGAACTAGTTGTATCCAGCTATTGAGAGGGTTCATTATATGAGACCCCTGGCAGGAGGGGGGGGGGTAAATAACCTCAGGCATGTTCTGGTCACTTTCTTATTGGTTAGGACAGGTGAGTGGCTGATGCCCTTAATTTGGGAGAACAGAGGAATCCAATGGAGTAAATACAATATTTCAGACATGTCTATGCACATAAAAGAGTTAATAGCATGGGGCTATAAAGTGACTTATTTGGGAAGGTGTCAGACCTGTCTTAAAATTTAGCAATGTCTTTGGTTATCAAGTGTGGGAACTTTATATTAGATAGCTGAGGTGTACAAATGGCTTCATCTGCCAAATATTTGGGCCTTATATTATATGGGTCTTATGCCACTGCCGTGGAAGCCAAACTGGAATCTCTTCACAGGAAGGTTGTTACACTTCACTCCCAAGCTACATAATTTTACCTCACTTTCTGGCAAAATCCAGGCATCCAAGATGATGATTTTTCTCCCTCACAGTTTATTTCTAGTTAGGAGCATTCCCCATTCCAAGCTGAGATTAATTCAATGCCTTATTAATGATGCTGTTCTAGGAAGGAAAGGACAGACAGAGGATAGCTGCTGTCATTGTGTATATACCTAAATTATTTGAGGATTGGAAGCTCCGACATGTAGAAATCTATAAAATGGCCTGTCAATTGCTAGCCAGGTCATAGATACTGATAAAGAGAAGTCTGTCTCTCTAGAATTTCCCAGCAAGTAGCATACTCAGCAGTGTATAGATTGAGTAAGGACTAGCAGTATAGCACGGGCTCTTTTAAACATATTTGGGACCGCCTTGTGATTCTAAACATAGTGTCTGGGGGACTGGGAAATGCTGGATAGGGAAGAGAAGAAACAGATGGTCTCAACTAATCAAGGGTTTGATGGAGAACTCACTGAAAAGCTTTGGAGACCTTAAGGATGAATTCCGTGTCCCAGTTATGGACTGGTTTGGCTATGACCAGCTAAAAGGAATGTAGTTATGATCTCTTTCCCCCTCTGATAGCACTAAAGGAGTCATGCCCTGGAGGAAATGGAAGGGTATTAGCAAAGGGAGAGCAGGTACCATATACAGAGACATTTGGGATAAAAGGACGAAGGTCTCAAAGAAGCTGGTGTAAAGTAGATGGAAGTACCACAAGGGTGTTCTGCTATCCTCACAGCAGTGGGACCAGATCTGGCAGGCTGCATCTAGGCTCAAACAGTGGCCCATGTCCCAGGACCAGCAGATGATAATCCTATATAGGTGGTATCTTACCAAGCATAGGCTATGGTCCCCTGAGAGTACAAGGGATAGAAGTTGCTGGAGTTGTGGAGTTGGTTCAGCAGGTATTTTTCATATGTTTTGGAGCTGCCCTAAGATCATGACACATTGGTAATCCATTTTTAGATTCATGCAGGATGTCTTTGCCCTCAGCATCCTCCTAGGCTAAGAATTTTGGAATTTTGGAGTGCATCCAAGATCATCTCTTAAGCTTACACACATCCTAGATGTTTTCTGGGTAACAGCTATCATCATTAAGCTGCTTGCTGCCAGACACTGGACGTCAGAGCACATTCCATCAAGTGCCACTATGGGAAGCACCCTATGCAAATACTTGCATTATATTTTATACACTTATATGGGTACAGGTCTACTCACCTCTCTCCCAAACCCCTGGCATGCTATCTTATTCCATTTTAAACAAACAAGGTAATGAATTGCACATGTACAAAATCTGCCTCACCAATTTCTATCGTGTTGCACTTTTTGGCTGGTCTTGCAAGATACTGGAGTTACCTATATGGAGAAGGAAGGTATGTGATTTTTCCAGAGTGAAGAGGCATAAGACACTTGGATAGCCCTATTAAGTAGTATAGATACGGGAAGGGCTAGAGAGCTAGCAGCTGTTTTTAGGAAGTCAGCAGGGATAGCATCTGTTGAAGTATACTTGGTTTTAAGTTTTGTAGGTATTATTTGATGGTGGCCATTGGGATTGTTTGAAAGGTGAAGTGTAGTATATTCTTTTTGTTCAATGGAGAGGTGTGTTATCATCAATATGGCTTTGAAGTAATTGAGTAATGCTTGTAATGAAGTGGACATTAAATAGATATACATCCAGTGTGAATTATTGGGATTAGGGATGGGTTGTTCATTTGTGCGGGTGTAATATTTTGGATATATTCACATTTTCATAGGTTCATAGGTGATTACTACTCTGGTGGCACAAGAGCCTTTACAAGCCTAGCAAATAATACCCAGGATATGACAATATATATTAATTCCAAAGATATGGGATGGGGTAGTATCAGGATAGTGGGTTTTTGGTGCTGGAACCCTGAGTCATTTTACAGACTGCCTCTGTCCATAAGG
Source organism: Protopterus annectens (assembly GCF_019279795.1). Classification (NCBI taxonomy): domain Eukaryota; kingdom Metazoa; phylum Chordata; order Ceratodontiformes; family Protopteridae; genus Protopterus; species Protopterus annectens. The sequence continues at coordinate 1,996,390,643 of NC_056726.1, read as the reverse complement.
GACATGGGCAGTACCCCAGGGAGTGACTATATGGTTACCCATCCATTTATCCAATTTTTTTTAAGAGAGTGAGGGACAGGCTTTGTTTTATGAAGATGGGAAGTTTATTCCATGGACGAGGTAGTCTTTGGGATATGAATCTGTCTCGCTAGCAACTTTTGTTAGAGTCACAAATTAGGTCCAAGTCCATGGAACATGTAACTCTCATATAATTTTTCTTGTGACTACGTAACATTTTCATCAGAGCTGGATCAGAGGATTCCTTGTAGGTAAGGCAAAAGTCACCTCTCAATAAATGATATGAGATGGAGTAAAGGGATAAGGCATCTAGTTGGGCCTGCATAAGACATGTGTCTTACATTTTGTATTTTTTAGTGGAAAACCCCTGGAGCCACTCCATTTGGTGTAAGTACCTAATTAGGTACATACAGAAGGGAGCATTGTACAGGGCCAGTTACAATGGCACTGACTTGCTTTGATCTTGAGGCCATACCTTTACGTATAAGTTGAACCACACAAGGATTTCATCACTACTGTAGCTACCTGGTGGTCAAGGTTTAGGTTACTATCTATCTGTGTTCCTAGGTCCCTCATCACTAGGTCTACTTTTAGGGGTTTGCTGTCAATATTACAGTTTGCAGGAATATCTAATTTGCTGAAGGGTTTGAGTACACATTTTTTAGCATTTAGTCTCAGACCATGGTTTTGGCACCAGTTGTTTGTCAATTTTAGGCCAGTTTGTAGGATGTCAGCATCATTTGGGGATTCAATAATTGCTTCCAGCTTACAGTCGACAGTGAACTTGGTGAGTCAGAGGTCCCCAACATTGGTCTTCACTTCAGAGAAGGATATACCAAACAGGAAGGGTCCCAACACTGAGCCCTGTGGGACACCACTAGTAAAAGATGAATTATCAGAAGTGAATTCACCTATCTGGACAACATGTTTCCTGACAGTGAGCCAGTTTGCTATTCATCTGATGATGTAGGGGTATATGCCTAACTCAGCAAATTTATCTGTGATCTCCGAGTGGGCGATTGTGTCAAAAGCTTTGGCCAGGTTTAGATAAAATATATGTACCATTTTACCCTCATCCATGGCCCTGGTGACTTTCTCGAAGAAATCCACCAGATTGAGCAGCAAGGCCTCTATTTGATAAGGCCAAATTGGATCTGGTCCAGTGTTTTGTGATTCCTATGTCATTATTGACCAGGTCCGTGATAATTCTCTCCATGTCCTTCCAGATAAGATTGGTCAAGCTTATGGATCTGTAGTTCTCTGGGTCAGTTGATGGGCCCCCCTTGTGTAGAAGGGTGACTGTTGTAGTCCTCCATTCCTCTGGGACAACGCTCATTGGGTGGCTGTGGTTTAACAGGATTTTTAGTGGCCCTGATAGATTCTGTTTTAAGCTATTTAAGAAGTATCCTGGAATGTTGTTGGTGCTGCGTGTTTGCCTTTAGCAAGCGCAGTACAAACCCATTCCCCCCATAATGAACAGTAGTATGATGATGACAGGTATTGCAGGAGATTATGGGAAGGGGGAGTTTGAACTGAACTTGTCATCCAGCAGGTTTGCTACAGTTTCAGGCTGGGTGTAAGTATTGCCATTCATGATTAACTCAGCACATTGCTGAGCATCTCCCCTGAGGTTATGAACATAATTAAAAAAGCCTTATGGTTATTTTCCACTGGGAGAGTATCTTTGTCTCATTGTTTGCCTTGGTAGATTTGACCAGCTCTCCAATTGGTTTGTTTAGACAGGTGAGTGTCTTTTTGCACTGTTTTGTCTGTTCCTTCTTGACTTTGGAGAGGATTTTTTTCTTTTTGTTGATAGCTTTTTTATGCTAGGGGTCCACGAGGGTAGTTTATCTTTGCCAGTAATCATATGTTTGGCTCGGACAAGTGCTGCCTCCTCTATGCAGCTATGAATGTGGTTGTATAGTGCTTTTGTGTACAACTCAGAGTAGGCCTCAGTGTCATCCAGAGTCTGAGGGCTTTGAAGTCTAATAAGCTGTTGCTTAGTTTGAGGGAATTTGGCCTTAGCAAAGTTCTTAACAGTTTTGGAGTTTGATGGGGGTTCTAGGTTAGTTTTAATACTATATGAGATCATTTTGTGGTCAGATCATACCAGGGAGGAGTTAATGCATGGGAGGGAGCAGCATCCCACAACGTTTCTGACCACTAGGCCTAGGATATCTGTACCTCTAGTTGGGAAGTTAACACGTTGCTGTAGGCTGTATGTGTTGATGAAGTCCAAAAAACTGATTTTTGAAATCAATCATTTTTGCTGGTACTGTGGCATCATCACTGGTGAAGGTAGTATGCTACTCAAGGTTAGATTCATAAATGCCTGGGACACATATTCAGAGATCTCCATCATGTCTCTCTTCATATAGCCCAGTGAGGTACATCTTAGCTTGTTTATGCCACATGACCGTGTCATACTGGTACTTGTGGTTTAAAGACTTAAGTACATGTGTGATCTGGTGGATCCTGGCTCTAGACAGCTCATTGTGACCTTCTCCTTGTTTTGCCTGGTAAGGGGGACTTCAGTATGTCTTACAATGTAATCCCCAATAACTAGAAAGTTTAGCTGTGTGGTGTGTTTCCTTATAGGCTTGGATCTGGGGTACTATGATTTTCAGAGTTACTGTATGTGGTGTGTGAAGTGCTGCCATTTTGATTGTGTGTGGAGATGCTTTTATGAGGTCTTGGAAGTTTGGTAAATTACATGTGAGTACCTCCACATATGCGGGGCAATGCATTTGTTCCTCAGTGTTGGCAGTGAGTGTTTTGAGTGCAACACTGACAACCTGGTTTGATTTTTTTTTTTTTTTGTAAGTATATGTGAGTGCTCTGTCTCCAATGATATTGTGCATCTACATCTCTCACACACTGTGTTTGTTTGAAAACTAAATGGCTGTCAAAGAACATAAGGCAGCTACTACACTGCCTCAGTATTTCCATATCCTTCAAGCCAGAGAAAGAGATGACAGAGAAGTGCCTAACCATTATATCAAGTCCTTAGTAGATGGGAAGGAGTAGGGGAGAGTAACTTAAAGGTCAAAGTGAGAGTGTTTAGTAGTATTCTACGACCTGCACTGGTGCTGTCCTCTGCACAAACTGGTAGATCTTTCAGCAGCTATGAACAATAGCAAACGATGGAGAATCTTTCCTATAGTGGATATTAAACTGGAAAGGTTTGCTTATATACACATCATGGGTAATCGCATTTGCTCAATGCACAAATGCAAGGCTTTTATAAAAGCAAGATGTAAGACTTCTACACAGTTAAGCCCTGAGGCCAATCACATACATACAGTAAGACAGTCACCAGCAGTTCTCAACACAGATGGGTAGAATTAGTCCTCTGCACCCACCAGAGTGGAGAATAAAACTCTTTTAATATAAAACAAACTCGTTCTGAGTTCAAATGCAGTAAAACTGCTTTACAACAAAAGGTAGAACTGCAGCAGTATCAGAAATCCTTGGAAATAAATTCAGAGTTCTACAAACACAGAAAAACTTTGCAAAATGTATAAATATTTTGGCAAACTCAGAACAACTTTTTGTAGTATCAGACTAGGTTAGGAAATATCAGAATACTGTTAAAAAGATCTAAGAGCAGTACAGTAAAAAAAAACAAAAAAACAAATGGCCTTTCTTTAGCAAGTGCCGGCTGAAAAACAGTGACAAATTCAACAAAATCAATAAATGCAGCACAGAACTGTTACACAGCACTGAGACAGTAAAAGCAAGTGTAAAAAAGAAAAAAATAATGTATCAGCTTTGTATGTCCACAGGTGGTTTTAGATTCAAAAGAAGGTCTTGTAGTCACAGGTGTCTACGTCAGGCACATAGAAGCTCTGAGTAAATGAGCACAGTCTGACAAAAATGTAGGGCTTTTATACCAGCAACATCCAGTCCAATTAGATATATACACAATAACTCTTCCACCACCAGTTCCCAACTTGGATGGGTTGAATCAACCCTCTACTCCCCCCAAATTACAGTATAAAACCATGTTCATGTACAATGAACTGGTTTTGAGCTCAAGTACAGTAACAAATTCTTTCCAACAAAAGGCAGAACTCCTCCAAGTATCAGGAATTGTTGGAAATAAGTACACAAATGTCCACAAACAGAAAAACTTTACAAAACATAGAAATATTTTGGCAAATTCAGAACAGATTTTGCCATATCAGAGGAAGTTAGGAAGTATTGGAATACTATTAAAATGCCCTAAGAATAGTACAGCAACAGATATATGGTGTTTCTTTAACAAGTGCAGGCAGAAAAACTGATAAATACAACCAAATCTATAAATGCAGCACAGCACTTTTAAATAGCACTGAAATAGTTAGAGTAAGTGCACAAAAAAAATATCAGTTTTGTAAGTCCACAGATGGTTTTAGATGTAAACCAAGGTCTTGTAGACACAGGTGTTCAAATCAGGCACAGGGAAGAACTCAATCATTGTCAAACATTACATAGCTCATTCAAGTCCTGCCTTCTTTTAAACCTCATTCCTCACCTGTATGTATTGTTCCCACAATTCCCATTTTTCCTATATAATTTGCTCCTAACTTTTTTAAAGATCCCAATTCCAATTTTTTCATCTCTTTTACTATAGTTAATACTTCTAGTACAGGTGGTTTAGTCTTTGATTTCCATTTTCTAGTAATTGCTGTTTTGGCAGCCACCATACTTAAGACTCACAAAGGCCTTACTATGTCTAGGCAATTCTGATTCTGTATTATAGCTCAGAAAAATCATTTCTCTAGTTACACCAATTTGCCCAGCCAGTATCTCTGACAGAACAGTCTGTAGGGAATCCTTAAAGTCTGCCAACTCATTACACTTATAGAAAATATGTTCCCAATTATCAATTTCTTCCTCATCATGCCTCCAATATTTGCTGTCTACTTGAGGAAAAAAAAAATCCCTGGAGTCTACTTGGGGTATAAAGTATCTATGTAAACATTTCCGAGCAAAAACCCTAAATCTTCTAGATTTTGTTGCATACATGAGAGACATACATATATCCCACATTGCTTCTTTGTGAATTCCTTATCTAATCTCTTTTCCCAGTCCTTTCTAACCTCTTGTGATTGAGTCTTATAGTTATCATGTAATACTGTATGTGCTCTACTAATTATTCCTTTTTTAATGGCAACTTCTGTTCAAGATTCTACTAAAACTCTACCAGTGCTGGTCTTTCATGTAGGACCCCCTATTTTTTTTAACTTTGCCTGTACTCTGATATCAGTCCTTGACAAGGAAGGCAATCTCCTGCAGTCGAAATAAACTATTGGTATCTTCCCATTCTATTACCTTTCCTAATATAGGTATTTACTCCCAATACCCTGGACCCCCTGCCAGTTTTCTACAATAAATTCTAGCCCCATCTTGCCTGTTTTGTGTATCCTTAATTGCAAGCATCCCTATCAGCAGAATCTCCTTTCTACATTTCCATGTTGGCTCAGTTCTTAGAATACTTTCTGCTACTTTATGAATTAAGAAATTATGTTCTTACCATAACGTTCCATCTGTATTGTTGATCTTCATTCATTCATTCATTACTGATGGGTCTCGTTTCCGTCCTCAGAACCGACTCGGCCAATACAACAAGCTCGCACCAGCCAAAAAACTCACGAGCTAAGTCTTACCCATAGTGCCCCTATCATCTCCTCAGATTGAGTTTGCCCATAAAGATAGAAGAAAGCAAAGGCTTTATCTGAGCAACTGGCCTATTAAGTAACCAGGACCAAACCCGAACCTCCAGGAGTTTTTCTGAAGGGGGTAGGAGGGTGGGACCTAATGAATGAAGATCAACAACACAGATGGAATGTTATGGTAAGAATATAACTTCTTAATCTGATGTTATTAATCTTCATTCATTCCTTATTGATGGGACAGAGTCTCTAGCTACTTTATGTCCTGGGAGGCCCTATGGAAGGATATTCCTGAATACCATTGAGCCAAAGGATGCTCTTCCCCTGCAGACCATATCCAATTTGTAATGAGTAATAAAGATATGAGGTTTTGCCCATGTGGCTGCTGCGCAAATGTCATCCACAGAGGCTCTAGAATGAAAGGCCACCAAAGTGGACACTGATCTGGTGGAGTGAGCCTTGACTTTAGTTGGTAGAGGTATTTTATTCTGTTGATAGACAAAGGTAATGCAATTTCTCAACCACTTTGATAAGGTGACTTTGGAAACTGACCTGCCCAGTCTTGGACACGAAAAGGACAGAAACAGATTGTCTGATTTCCTGAATGATTTAGTTCTGTCTAGTAAAAACATAATTGTCTATGAACATCTAACAAGTGTAAATGATATTCTCCCTTGTTAGAAAAATCTGGGAAGAAAACTAGCAAATCAATTTGACAGGTTGAGATTCAATTCTGATATAACCTTGGGAAGAAAGGAGGGAGTAGTCTGAAGTGATTCTCCTGGCTGAGGTGATGGCTACCAGGAATAAGGTTTTCCATGACAAATATTTCATATCACACGTGGCTGAAGATTCAAATGGTTGACAATGACAAGTTAGAGTTTGTAAGACTAGTGTTAAATTCCAAAGTTTAATAGGGTCTTTAAGAGGTGGTATCAAATGCAAGACTCACTTTAGGAAGGTTTTGTTGATAAGTATTCTAAGACTTCATGGATCGGGGCTGAGAAGGAGTCTATTCCTTGGTCTTTAGTCCAGAACATAAACCTGTCCCATTTACTGTGATAAAGTTTCCTGGTGGATGGTTTATTAGAGGCTAGAAGTATCCTTCTAACAAAACCACAAATAAAATAAAAACAATATAAAAATACTACAAAAAGAAGGCCACTGATACAATAATCACTTAGCCCCTCGGCATGAAATGCTCTCCAAGAGTAAAACATATCACATTACACCAGTTTAAATACATCGACTAAATACCCTAATTAGCACTTAGCACTCAATAAAACAATCAGTTATTCAAATAACATATTTCCAATTACACTCTTTATTGAGCCCAAAAGGCTGAAGAGTGCCATATTTCAAAATAAACAGTGTTTCTTTTTGTAACAATTTATCCTTAACATTTATGTGTTCCCCAAATAAAACTTCAGCCTTCTCCAAGACGCAACCTTTTAAATCATTGGGGTCAGAATTATGATAATGTAAAATGTGAGCACCCAAAGGGCTTTCTAATTTTTAAATTTCTGATATCCCTCACATGTTCTTTTATTCATTTTTTAAAACTTCTATATGTTTCTCCTATATAATACAGGTTGCAGGTACATTTTAATGCATAAATAACTCTCTTCATTGGACCCGACCCAGTTTGGCTTTGTCAAGGGCAGATCATGCCTTTTGAACTTGGTCGACTTCTTCAAAACAGTCACCAAGGCCATTGATGAGGGAAAGGCAGTCTATACAGCCTACCTTGACCTTGCAAAAGCTTTCGACACAATACCCCACTCAGGTATTATAGAGAAACTTACCAGCTTAAATGTAAACCCATATGTCACAAGATGGGTTGCAAACTGGCTAAAGGACAGAACCCACAGGGTTAGAGTAGCTGGCGCCATGTCAGACTCCAAGCCGGTCACAAGTGGTGTCCCACAGGGCTCAGTCCTTGGCCCCCTGTTGTTCGGCATCTACTTCTCAGAAGTACAGGCTAACATAGGAGGACTATGGCTGACAAAGTTTGCAGATGACTGCAAACTGGGAGCCATAGTGGAAAGTACATCGGACACAGATATCCTTCAGAGGGGTCTCACGGAAACTGACAGCTGGTGCCAGAGCCATGGCCTGAAGTTAAATGTCAAAAAATGTATAGTCATACCCTTCGGGAAAAACAAGGTAACCCCAAGCTACCATATAGGTGGCAATCCACTAAGCGCAGAAGAGGTTATCAGGGACCTGGGGACCCAGGTTGACAGTGGCCTTTCTTTTGACACTCACATTGCTAAAGTGGTTAGAAAAACCTTCTACATTGCCCACCTGATCATGAAGGGATTCACATCCAGATCAAGTGAGGTCATTGCTCCCCTGTACTCTTCACTTATCAGACCAATGATCGAGTACAATGCCCCATTCGGGATGTATCTCACCCGACACCTGCAGCAATTGGAGAGACCTCAAAAGTTCCTCACCAAAAGGATAAAGGGACTCCAAAATCTGTCATATGCTGCCAGACTGAAGAAACTCCAGCTCTATTCAGCCGCATACCGTCTGCTCAGAGGTGACCTGTGCCTGACATACAAGGCTATGTCCAACCCGGAATTAATGGACATGCTCTACCTCAAAAAATCCAAATCTACCAGATCCACTAGAGCAAGCGACTTAAACCTTAGCACAGATATAAATAGGACATGCTGGAGGGATAGATTTGTCACCCAGAGACTCCCTATGTTGTGGAATAAAATCCCGGACCATGTGAGGCAGAGCACCTCACTGGCTCTGTTCAAGAGAAATCTTGACCGGTGGATGGGAGATCGTAGGTTTACCCCGGGAATCATCTCTGTGTCACTGCTGGACAGAGGCACAACAAACTAATGGGCACAGTATTTTTTAACATAAGGGGTGGCGTAAGCCACAAAAACTCTGGCTAGGCTTATAAATGCCTTAGGGCAGATAGCCTAGTATAAACCTATGAACCTATGAACCTATGTACAACAGGTGTAATAACATCTAGGAATAAACTGCACTTTATTAATATGTGAAAAAAGGGTACTAAGTATTTACAGATTGAACACTTATTGCAATGAAAAGTCCCCCTTTTAACTATTATAGCTGTATTTATATTACTAGACGGGGGACAAAAGTGGTTATGTACCACCATGTCTTTTAAGTTTCTAGCTCTCTTATAAGAAACTTTAACTTGCCTAGGCAGCAAATGGCATAATTCCTTATCTCTTAATAACATGGGCCAAAACTGTTTTACACATTGCACAATTTTATTTGTAAGTGTATTAAAGGTAGTAACAAAATAAATTTCCTTTTGAGTTTGTCTACCCAAAGCCACATTGCCATTCTTTCCAGCAGCATAACCTTCTATATTTTTAAAATAAGCTCTACCAATATTTTTATCTTGTCCTTTTCTTATTCTAAATATTTTAGCCTTGGCCTCGGCCACCTGTTGCTTATCATAACCTCTATTGAGAAACATTTGTTCAGCTATTTATATTTCTAACTTAAAAGTATCATCATTACTACATAATCTGTGAATTCTTAAAAATTCATTATAAGGCAAGACAGCTAGTAAATGTCCAGGGTGGCAACTATTACCATATAGGAACTGATTCCTATATGCAAATTTATTATATAAACCTGTGTCCAGTCTATCTAACTTAATATCCAAAAAGTTCATTTTGGAACCCAACTGTATTCCATCAAATTTAAGACCCTTGGTGTTAATTTGTAAATCCTTAATAAAAGTACCTGCATCTTCCATTCGACCTTGACATAAAAAAATTAAGTCGTCAATAAATCTCAAATATAAAATTACACTTGTTTTATAAAAACTGTGAGGATATTTATTGTCTATTTCAAATTTAGCCATAACTAAGTTTGCATACATGGGGGCAAAGGCAGGCCCCATGGCTGTGCCCTGTAACTGGTGAAAGATTTCACCATTAAATGTCAAAAAAAATATTCTGAAGGCAAAAAGATACCAATTCAATAAGAAAATGTAACATGGGTGAATCCCCCAAGAAGTATCCTTTGCACTGGGGAAGATAGGTTATTCTGCCTGGCAATCAGTGGAAGTGGAGAAACCAAGCTGTCAGCTTGAGACTCAGTAGATTGGGATGGACCAGCCCCTGTGGATAAGACAAGAGTCCTGGGGTTGGATCCAGAGTCCATGGACGGTGGACCAGCTGAGGCCACAGAAAGGAATACCAGACTTGACAGGGCCAAAAAGGTGCAATGAAGATTACCTTGCTTCTCAACTGTTGTGCTTTCTTTAAGAAAAGTGGAATCAGTGGAAGGGGTGGGAAGGCATAAAGCAGTCCCAGGGGCCAATTGTGTATCAGAGCATCTCTCGGTGACTCCCTCTGAGGGGGGATTAGGGCAAAGTAGTTGCTGCATTTGTGTTTCAAGGGAGAGGCAGAGATTGCAGCAAGGCTAGCCCCAACAACAAAAGATTTGTGCCGCTATTACAGGGTTGAGAGACCACTCATCAGGCATCAAAATGTTTCTGCTCAGTTTGTTCACAATCACTTTGGAACTCCCGGAAATGTGCATTGCTATCAGAAATCAGTTGGAATCATCTATCTATCGCCCACTGTCACACTCTTAGACACAGAGGGTAAGATCTGGTTCCTCCTTGCTTGTTGATGTACCAGACTACTGAAATATTGTATGACTGGATAGCAATTGTCCCCGACAGAAGGGTCACTTGAAATGCTACGCTAGAAGCACCACCCTCAATTCTAGGGCATTGATATGCAGCTTGGCCTCTAAGGGAGACCAAGTCCCTTGGACGGTTCTTCCCTGAAAATGCCCCCCCACCTCATCAGGGAGGCATCTGTGGTAACTGTGGCCTTCGGTTGAGGGGGTGAAAAAGGGCGACTCCATAACTCTTCTTGCGGTTTCATCCACCAACTCAAATCTAGTTTGCAACACTTTGTTATGCAAATCGGATAAGCTATTTGGAGCGTCATTATAGACCACTGAGAGGCTAGCAGCCATTGAAGCAGCCTCATATGGAATCTCGCCAGTGGAACCTGAGTGATTGTTGCCACCACTGAACCCAGAATTTGTAAGACCAATCAAGCTGGAACTAGATCTTGAGAGAGTATCACTTGCATTTGAGATCTCAACCCTGTGCTGAGGTAGAGCAACTAGGCAGGATTTTGTGTCAATTATCGCCCCAATGAATTCTACTTTTTGAACTGATACTAGGTTTGACTTTTCATGGTTTATAGAAATGCCCAACTTGTTTGCTAGTTTTAAGGTGTAGGGTACGGCTTGAAGCAGTAGACTCTTGGTTGGAGTGGTAAGGAGACAATTGTCTAAATATGGAAACACACGGATTCCTTGTAGTCTCAAGTGAGCTATTACTACTGCCATACATTTGGTGAACACCTTGGGGGCTGTGGTGATACCAAAGGTCAGTGCTCAAAATAGTAATGATTGGCTCCCAGCCAGAAGTGGAGATATCTTCTGGATCGTTTGTCCATTTTTATGTGGTAATACGCATCCTGAAGACCTATGGAGCACATCTAATCGTCTTTTTCCAAAAAGGGAAGGATAGACTTAACCGTGACCATCCGGAATTTCATCTATCTAACAAACTTGTTCAAGATGCTGAGATCCAAAATTGGTCTCCAGTCCCCTGTCTTCTTTGGCATTAAAAAGAATATTGAGTAAAATCCGGATCCTATTTGGTCTGGTGGAACTGTATGGATGACTCTTTTTTTCTAGTAGCTTCAGAATTTCTTATGCTGCTCCATCCCTTTGACTGGGTGGAACATCAGGGATTCACCTTAGAGGCCTTGGATACATGTCGAAGGGAATATGGTAACCTCTGGTCATGATCTTCTGCAAACAAGAATCTGAAGTTATTGAATGCCAGGCTAAGTGGTGCATTGAGAATCTTCCCCCGACTGCTTCCAGAGGTAAGCAATTGGGCTGCTCTTCAGGACCACTGATAGGTTGCCCAGAGAAAGAATCCATGGACCCCTGGTTTTGCAGGCCCCCTCTGCCATGGGAAGGGCATATTCCTGAAGAGTTTCCCCCCCCCCTACCTCGGGGAGAGAGCTCAACATGTGCATCACAAAAGGGCCCTTGGGATTTCTTGAACCACATCTTCCCACCTCTCTGATTCCTAGAGTAGGATCATTGAGGGTTGGAAAAAACATACACCCATGGCAGATAGGGTCTTTCTGTTCTTTTCACACCTGGCTAAAGTGTCTTTAACCTTTGGGCCAAACAAGGAAGACTCATCAACAGGAGCATTGATGAAGGAAGACTTGAAGGGGTCCGCAAAGTTACACAAGTGCATCCAGACGTGACGTCTCATGACAATGTCTGAACCTGCAGCTCTGGCTGTCCCCTCAGTTGTATGGGTGATCAACCATGTGGAGGAGTTAGAAATGAACTCCAGGGTGGCAAGCTGTGATGTAACTTTGTCACATACCTCATCAGACAATGCTCCTGCCAAGGTTCCTGAAAGGTCTGTAATCAGGTCCCACTGAAGATGGGTAAAATGTGCCAGGTCCTTCAGCGATCATATAGCAAAGGTTGCTGAAGCATAAACCCACTTCCCTAGTCTTTCTTTCATCTGGGACTTCTTGTTTGGAGGATGGACAGTTGAACTCTCTTCTGAAAGTTCTTGTCTAGTGGCCTCCGCCTCCACCATAGAATCTACTGCCAAGCCTTTGGACCAATGAGGGTGATCCTGTGGAGGTGAAAGAATTTTATCTGCCCTCCGGAGAATTGGCTCAGTGGTGTCAGGGGTCTTGCAAGCCTGCTGCATAATGAGCTTGACTAGCTCATCTGCAGGCAGGGTCACCCAGGATGTAAAGAGTCGAGCACGAAAAGCTTGTAAGTATACAGATTCCTTAGTAGAAGGGTTTATGGGCTTCCAGTCACCCCTCTGCTTCAGTATGTCTCCAAATGAGACATCTTCAGGGGGCAACCATTGGGACCCTTCTCCCTCATCGAAATCTGTATCTTCAGTGAGGGATTCCTCAGGAGAATCTACGTGCTTCCTCCTGCATGTTCTCTTATGGGGTGGCTCTTCAGGGGGAACATCTGAAGAGGACTCCGAAGGGTGGGTGTCCTGAAGTAGGGGTTCTTGCTGCTCCCATGCCCAATGTCCAAGCATACTGGGTTGTGTCAGCTGCATATCAGAGGAAATACGAATGTCTGGTTCTGATGCCAAAGGTGCCAACTGCACGCTTGTGGAAGCAAGAGCCCACTCCATCACCTGGAAGGCAGGCCCACCTGAAGAGGGATGGGAGCCTGGAAACAATAAGGGCAAACTTGGAGCTGGGGTCACATCCTGGTCCAAAGAGCCTGCCTCCAGGGTTGGAGCCCCAAGAGGACTAGGAGCTGCAGAACCAACTGGAACTGTAGACAGCGCTGTAGAGAAAATCTGCACCAAACTAGGGGTCATGATGCTGACAGGCCAGTCATGGTCCCGAGGGTGGATTGGCTCTGAATGAACCAAAGTCCACAGGGTAGGCTCCAGAACCATGGAAGGGAGCATCACAGGAACCGAAGAAGTTGGCACTGGGGTAGGCATTGGGTAACAAGGGCTCCAAAGCCTATGGAGAGGTTGAAGGAGGATATATTGGAGTCTGTGCAGAAAATCCTTCGACTCCGGCTGAGAGAGAGATCTTGGTTGGGGTTGGGATGCCTCTGGCTGGTAGGAGCTGATCAACAAGCCTCACTACATCGAGGTCCAAAAGACTCCTGGTTGAATGGGTGGATATTCCCGAAGGGGAGTCAGACCTTTTGAGGAAGGGACTGTATTGCTGTCCAAAAAAGGGGTCACTGGATGGGAACTATCTCCTGGCTAAATTTCACTTTTCGGCACCAAGGTCAAAGGACCCATGTATTGTGAAGGGGAGGGAGCGACCAGATTAGAGGGAGATACTATTGTTGGTGCCAAAAGTGTGACTGGTACAAACAGAATTATCTGGGCCATAACTGAAATTATGATTGTCAGTTCCGAAGAAGGCACTGATGATGTCGGCACCATAGAAAGAGCTTCAGGGTCTGGTTCCGAGAGTCAGTGCTGACATTTTAGGCAATTTAGATGGGTTCAGAAATAGTCTTAGAAGACTTCAGTTCCTTAGAGCTAGGAGATGTTGGAACCAAGTGACTTTTCTTTTTCTGTCTTTCTTAGGAGGTGTTGAGACCTCCGCTCAGATAGTGCCTCCGAAAATGAACTTTTAGTAGTCCTTTCAAGATTAATTTCTTTTTACTCTCTGCTAAAGTGAGAGAGCTGAACCCTTTACAGAGTTCACAAGGTTGTTGAACCTGAAGGTGGGGAACTCCGAGACAGCAGACACACAAGAGATGCCCATCCGAGTTGGGCATCTTTCTTCTAGAAGGGGGCTAGAACAACTACAGAAACAACAATGAGTAAGTGAAACTATCAACGACTGAAGAAGCAAATATTTAAGAGAGAATTTTAATAAAAAAAATACAAGAAGCACAAAAAATATTCATTAAGTAGCTGAGAGCTGACTTGACACATCTTGAAAAGTACGTAGCAAACAAGATCTTTGGAGATGAGGAGAGGGGCACTATGGGTAAGATTTAGCTCAAGTGTTTTTTGGTTGGTGGGAGCTTGTTGTATTGGCTGAGTAGGTTCCAAGGATGGAACCGAGACCTATCAGTAAGGAACGAATGAAGATTAACAACATCAGGTATAATATTTTCTATGATTATTGTTATTCTCTTTAAAGATCTGCATCCAAAATCCCAGTCTCTCCTTGTTTCTTGAGCCCCCGCCCCATTTCACCATCATCCCTTTCCACTTATATTTATAGGTATCTGCTTCTGTTATGTATAGGAGCCTTAACCATGTAGTTCTGAAATACCCCTTCAAATCGGGTAACCCCAATCCACCTTGTTCTATTGGAAGAATCAGCTTATCCCGCTTGGCTCTTGACAACTTTCCCTCTCAGATAAAATCCTTTGGCTCTTTATTAACTGCTAGCCACAATTTATACTTTGGTTGATAAAAATATGCCTGACCTGTGTTTAGAACTAAAGGGACTGAAACATTTTAACTGTTTGTATCTTGCTATACTTAGCCACATAACAGAACTTCCAATTTCTCAGTTTTTGTATTATCTTTTTTTAGTCTCTTCCCACATATCCTTAGCTGCCACACCAGAATCATTTTAATCCATACTCCTAAATACTTCATTTTATCATGTCCCCATGAATATGGATATTGCTGAACCAATTTGTGTGTGGGTACATAATTTACCACTATTGCCTTAGTTTTAACTTCATTAATTTTGTATCCTGAAAAGATATGAAACTATCTCACAAGGTTCCACAACACTATAATGTCCTTTTCTGGTTTTGTCAGGTATAAAATAATGCCATGTGCAAATAGATCCAGCTTTTCTTGACTACAATACCAGATACATACTTCAGTTTCTGAGTTTCATTTTTCTTTGCCAATGGTTCTTTATATAAAGCAAATAACAAGGGGAAAAAGGACATCCCAGCCTGTTTTTTTCTGCTCAAGAAGAAATTACCAGAGATGATAGGACACCACCCACCTTAATTTCCTCCACTGATCCCTCATATGTGCTCCTAATCAGCCTTGTAATTTTATCAGGGAATACAAATGCTTCCATTGCCCTGCTCATAACGTCCCAGTTTACTCTGTCAAATGCTTTCTCTGCATCAAGACCCACTAACAACAGTGGCATTTTCTTCCATTCTGATTCCCTCTGGATCATCAATGCTCTGTTAATGTTGTCAAATGTTTGCTTTCCTTCCACAAAACCACATTCATTAAATATCTTTATTGAATTATCACTTGTGACAGAGTCAAACATATTTCTATAAAAGTAATTAAACTATATTATCAAGTTCACATTTCAAACATTATGCATTACATATATTGTTATATATCATATAACATAAGCAACATTACATAAATTATTCAATTCCTGGCTTCCCTCTCTCGCTTTTTTATTTAATCAAGACACATCTTTATTAAATATTAACTTATGACATAAGCAATCGTGCATCTATAGAAATGAAAATAAAACTTGTTGATACAATCCCAGCTGCAAGCATTTTACATCACAAACCATATTGGCACAATCCTAGCTGCAAAAATTATACATCATTTATAATCTACCCATTCACTGTCAGTCAAACATCACATAGCTCATTCGTGTCTTGTCTTCCTTGCTTTCTTTTGCACAGTGGTGCAGCAGTTAACATTGTCGCCTCACAGCAAGAGGTTCTCCGGTTCAATTCCTGGCTGGGGTGCCTTCTGTGTGGAGTTTGCATGTTCTCCCTGTGTTCGCGTGGGTTTCCTCCGGGTACTCCGGTTTCCTCCCACATTCCAAAGACATGCATCTGGAGCATTTCTCCCCGGGCCACCGCTGAAAACAGGCTATGTGGAACCTAGTCGGACTTTCCTGGTCAACAAATGATAAATAAATAAATAAATAAATAAATTTAAACCTCTTTCTTCACCTGTATGTATTGTTCCACAATTCAATTTTTCCTATGTAATCTGCTCCAACCCTTTTTTAAAGATCCCATTTCCACTCGTTTTAATCTGTTTCTGTGTTCACTACTTCTAGTACAGTTGGTTTAGACTTTGATTTCCATTTTCTAGTAATTACATTTTTTGGCAGCCACCATAACTAGATTCAGCAAGGCCTTACTTATGCCTAGGTAATTCTGATTCTGTATCATAGCTCAGAAAAATCATCTCCCTAGTTATATCAACTTGCTCATCCAGTATCTCTAACAGAGCAGTCTGCAGGGAATCCTTAAAATCTGCCAACTCATTCCACTCCCAGAAAATATGTTCCCAGTTATCTCTTTCTTCCTTATCACACCTCCACCTTTTGCTGCCTACCTCAGGAAAAAATCTATGGAGTGTACTTGGGGTATAAAAATATCTATCTAAACACTTTCAAGCAAAAATCCTAAATCTTCTAGATTTTGCTGCTTATTTGGGAGACATACATTTATCCCCCCACTGTTTCTTTGTGAATTACTTAGCCAATCTCTCTTCCCAATCCTTTCTAACCTCCTCTGATTGATTCTTATAGTTACAAGTCTTGCACTACTTTATATACTGTACTAATTATTTCTTTTGTAACAGCAGCTTCTGTTCTAGAGTCTATTAAAAACTCTACCAGTACTGGTCTTTTGTTTAGGACCCTCCATTTCTTTTCCTTTGCCTATACTCTGATATCAGTCTTTGATTGGGGAAGGCAATCTCTAACCTGCAGTCCAAATAATCTCTTGGTATCTTCTCATTCTATTACTTCTCCCTCTCTAATTATTTCCTCCCAATACCTTGGTTCCTTTGCCAGTTTTCTCAAGTAAATTCCAGCCCCCTCTTGCCTGTTGTCTGTATCTGTAATGGCAGTCATCCCTATTGGTAGAATCTCCTTTCTCCATTCCAGTGTTGGCTAAGTTCTTAGAATACTCTCTGCTACTTTTTGAATATAATATTCTGTATGATTGTTGTTATTGTCCTTAAAGATCTGCATCCAAAATCCCAGCCTCTCCTTGTGTTTTGAGTTCCCCCTGTTTCATTATCATCCCATTCAACTTTGAATTATAGGTTTCTGCTTGTGCTATGTATAGGAGCCTTAACTATGTAGCTC
The DNA here is from genome assembly GCF_019279795.1 of Protopterus annectens. NCBI lineage: Eukaryota > Metazoa > Chordata > Ceratodontiformes > Protopteridae > Protopterus > Protopterus annectens. Next base: position 1,996,373,323 of record NC_056726.1, on the reverse strand, counting down.
TGCAATACCCCCATTCAAATTGGATAATCCCAATCCTTCTATTGGAAGAATCAGCTTATCCCACTTGACCCTTGCCATTTTGCCCTACCAGATAAAATCATTCAGCTCTTTATTAATTGTCTCCATAACTTATCCTCTGGTTGATAAATGTATGCCTGACCTGTGTATAAGGGGACTAAAACATTTTAACTGCTTGTATCTTACTACCGATATCAATATAACAGCGCTTCCAGTTTCTCAATTTTTGTATTATCCTTTGTTTAGTCTGTTCCCACATATCCTTAGCTGCCACAATGGAATCATTTTTAATCCATGCTCCTAAATACTTCATTATATTATGTCCCTATAAGTATGAATATTGTTGAACTAATTTGTGTATGGGTACATAATTTACCACGGTTGCCTTTGTTTTAGCTGCATTAATTTTGTATCCTGAAAAGATTTGAAACTGTCTCAAAGTGTTCCACAACACTGCAATGTCCTTTTCTGGTTTTGTCAGGTATAAAATAATATCATCTGCAAATACAGCCAGCTTTTCTTGACTGCCATACCAAGTATATTCTTGAATTTCTGAGTCTCTTGTTTTCTTTGCCAATGGTTCTAAATATAATGCAAATAACAAAGGGAAAAGAGGACACCACTGCCTGATTGTTTTGCTCAAGCCAAAATTATCAGGGAGGACCCCCACCCAGTTTAATTTTTGCCTCTGATGCCTCATATATCCCCCTAATCAACTTTATCATTTTATCAAGGAATGCAAATGCTTCCATTGCTCTGCTCATAAAGTCACAGCTTACTCTGTCAAATGCTTTCTCTGCATCAATACCCACCGACAACTGTGATATTTTCTTGCATTCTGCTTCCCTCTGGATCAACAATGTTCTATTAATGTTGTCAAATGTTTGCCTCCATTCCACAAAACCACATTGATCCATGTCTGTCAATGCTGGCATCACTTTTGCCATTCTTTTAGCTATTATAGACATAAACACTTCATAATCATGGTTTAGTTTTGAAATGGGTCTGTATGAAGTTAGATCTGATGGATTTTTACCCTCTTTAGGTATTACAGCTACCACCACTTTCTTTCAGCATCTTGGTACTTCTCCTTCTCTTAAAATACTGTTAAACAAAACCTTTCACATCTTTAACAATTTTCCCTCATAGCTTCCAAACCTCCAGAGGAATACCATCTATTCCTGGAGACTTTCCTGTAAATTGGTTAAACATCACCATTTTTATCCCATCCCCTCCTATCCTGTTATTAATTGAGCCTCATCAACCTCTAACCTTGGCATATTTAATTCTTCCATAAACATTTCTATTTGTAGCTTTACTTTATTTCCATAATTCTCTGCTTTATACAGACTTTCACTGAACTTCTGAAATACTTCTAATACATCTACAGTATCTCTTGTTACCTCCTTGTTACAGGCTCCCTAAGCTTGGCAATAGCCCTTTCTACTTTTTGTAACTTGAGTCATTGTGCTAAACGTTTTTGTGCTCTATAGTTATTATTAAAAAACAGTTGCTTAACAGGAATCTTTCTAAACTCATGCACATTATAGATGTAATCCCTTATTTTCTGTTTAGCATTTTGCAGTTGATCATCTTGTTCTGTGAGGTTCCCCCTATTCTGCAATATTTAACATTTGTCAGTTCATCTGAATAACTCTTGTTACTTCTTAACCATGTCTCCCTTTCTTTTATTTCCACCCTATTTTTAAACTCAACATTAATTTTATCCCACTCCCAAGCTATATTTTTAGAAGAAATTTCTATCTTCTCTAATAGTTCCTCTCCACTACCCATTCCTTGAGTTCCTTTCTTTTCAGCAGATAGGTGAGAAAGTGCCAGTGTCTTATTTTTATTTCATTACCCTGTGTTTTTATTTTAGTTATTATCAGTGCATTATCTAAAATAGTTATTGGGTGCATATCAAGACCTTCAATTAAGTTCATATATTCCTGTGAAATGTAAATTCTGTCTAACCTAGCCCAAGTTTTGTATCTTGGGGAATAAGATGTAAACTCACTCTGAACTCCTAGTATTTAATTCACATCTTCCATGCCAAATATTTTCATAAGTTTCTTCAAACATCTACCATATTTTCTTATACTTTCCCTTCAAGACCCCCAGACATACCTTTATTGTTGCAAATCAAATTTCAATTCCCACCTATAAGTAATGGTCCTTGCTGAAAGCTGATTATTTCTCCCAGAATTTTCTTAAGCTCCATTATAGCAGTTTTTGGTGGAATATAAATATGTGCCAATGTAATCCTCCTCTCTTGCCAGCAGCCCCTTAGTTCTACAAATCTACCATTATCATCTTTTTATCCTCTTCTATCACTATTGGAGCTTCTCTTGCAATTAGTATAAGTACTGCTATTTTCCCTTGTTCCAGGTATTCTGATGAATAACCATCCTGAAAAATGTTCTTTATCAAATTCACATATTCAGTTCTGAGCCTCCTGTAGCACAGCTATTTGCACTCTACATTTTAATATAGTTCACTACTCTTTCTTTTTTGTATTTTCTGTGAGACCATTGCCATTTAAAGACATTACAGAAAGCACCATTGTATTAAAAATGTATTATTCCACCTTTTATGTATAACAGTTTTCTTTTGTTAAATGTCTAGCTCCAGCTTTTGTGTTATATGCATACACTGTTTGGCAGGTTGAATTTTTTACAGCTGTTTCTTGTCATATACATTAGAGCCTATATCACATCTTACTAATGCACAAATTATGTACATCTTCAAATATTGAATTTACCCTCCTAATAGGATCAGTCATCCCAAACTGACCACAACACTCATAGACTTGAGTTAACCTAAAATAAAGGTCATCGAAGCTAAGATGCATGGTGCAATATATGCTTCTACTAAGTGCTGTGTGGTTTTGTCTTATCTTTATAGCTCTCTCAGCTAGGAAAATACCTGAATACTTTCAGAAAATATTATCTTCTAACCAATTTCTCTTTTTTTTTCCTAGCCAATTTCTCTTTATCAGATTGTAGTCAATTTCTCTTTATTAGATTGTCTCCTTGGAGACATGATAACTAGATACAGAATTGCTACTAAGTATACATTTATTTGATAGAAAAAATCATTATAATATTCAATATTCTTTTTCATTAGCTTGCTTTCTCTTAAAACTTATTAGTAGATCAAGCTAAGGCACTTAATCCAGCAATCCCTTGCTGTGGAATACAAGTCCAGTCTTTTTTTTGTGCTTTCATAAAATTAATACAGTCTGTTCCTTCCAGCTTCTCTGGTAGATCTGAAAATCTCAGATTTTCCCTATGTGCTCTGTCCTCTAATTCTGTTATTTTTTGAAGCATCTCTTCTTGAGCTGTCTCATATTCAGACAGCTTTTCCTTCATTTCAACCTCTGATTTTTTGCAGACCTCATCTGAATATTTGCTTAATGCTTCTTCCTTTTTTCCCAACCTTTTGTTGTTTGAGTTGATATAGTCAATCAGTGTTTCATTTATTTTAACCAAGCCTGTGTGCATTTGTCTTATGCTTTCCTCTAGGTTACTAGATGTCATGTCTGGAGCTTGCACTGCTTTTTGCTGAATAGCTGCAGTAGTTTTCCCAGTCAGTGCTTTTCCTTACCTATTGTAGCTAATTTTCCTTCAGGTCCTCTGTATTTCATTTTTCCTGTCATCTAGGCAGTGCACTTACCAGCCAGTTACTGACGTTTACCCAAAAACATAAAAGTCCACTGGCCTTCTCTGCTGAGTTTTTGTTTTCACACTGTGAGAGCTTGAATTAAGGTGTTACACAATGTGAGACCATCTTGGATGTCCAAAAATGAATGGGTTTTGAGCTCAAATGCAGTAATTAATACTTTACAGTATCAGGAATCCTTAGAGACAAGTTCACAAGCTTCTACAAACACAGAAAAACTTTGCAAAACTAAGGAATATTTTTGTAAAATCAAGAGAACTTTTGCAAACTCAGAATAGATTTTGAAGTATCAGAGGAGGCTAGTAAATATCACAATACTGTTAAAATGTAATAACAGCATGACAGTACCAAACAGATGGCATTTCTTTACCAAGAGAAGGCTGAAAAACAGTGATACATTCAACCATATCAATACATGTAGCACAGAACTGTTAAATACCACTGAAATAATTAAAGCAAGTGCAAAAAAAAAAAATAATAATAATGATACATAAATATATATATATATATATATATATATTATATATCTAGATCAATAATATATATAAATATATATATATATATATATATATATATATATATATATATATATATATATATATATTTTTTTTTTTTTGCACTTGCTCTAAATATTTCAGTGGTATTTAACAGTAATATATATATAAATATATATATATATATGTGTGTGTGTGTGTGTGTGTGTGTGTGTGTGTGTATATATATATATATATATATGTATATATATATTTAAATAAATATGAGTTTACACTTTAAAATCTCGAAATACTGAAATGTTGAATTTCAGTATTTCGAGACTATAATGTCGAAAGTGCAGTTACATGAAACAGCATAATAACAAATGCAGAAATGTTGCATTTGCTATTATGTGTTCACGTACGTGATGTGTTGGGCGATTTATGGATTTAGCTGGGGTTTGAGGTAAGTGGCGTTTTTGTAAGGGTATTGGGTAGGGATTTTAGTGTGTGAGTGTGTGTGTAGTGGTGTGCTTTATGTGTTGGTGTGTTTAGTGTGACCTTGGATTTAGTATATATATATATAAGTAAGGGGGTGTGGGAGGTGCAGGGGGCTTGCCCTCCTTCTTTTAGCAAGATTGTGTGTGTGTTAGTTTTGTTGTGTTTGTGTGTGTTGGTTTGTTTTTTTGCAGTATCGGCAGGTAGGTGTTTGTGTCGTGTAGTGTTTTATTTGTGTTACGTTCATGGTTTGAAAGTTCGTGGTTTTAAAGTTTCGGGTTTTTGATTTTTTGGCTTTAGTCTCGAGATACTGAAATTCAATATTTCAGTATTTCGAGATTATAAAGTGAATCCATATCTATATATATATATATATATATATATATATATATATAAACTTCATTCAGCTTTGTAGGTCCCCAGATGGTTTCAGGTGCAAACCAAGGTCTTGTAGTCACAGCTGTCCAACCCAGGCACAAGGAAGCTCTGAGTAAATGAGTACAGTTTCACAAAAATGTAAGGTTTTTATACCAGCAGGATGAAAGACTTTTATACATTTAAGCACTCAGCTAATCAGATAAAAATAAGCCTTCCACCAGCAATTCCCGATAATAAGACAATGGACTAAAAATACCTGTTGTGTTGATAAGATATATTTAACCAAAACAGCATTTATAGCAGTAGGGAATATTACATTGTAGATCATAATGCACGTGCCGTGTGCTGTGTCTTTAAGAAGCATGTCAAAGACTGAGCATACATGTATAAATGCCAGGCACATGCCATTCCTAGTGCCATTTTGAGAGTGCAGCCAGGGAGTAAGCATACATGATTGCAGCAGTTAGTCTGTATATAGGTTACTTAAGTTAAAGTCAGTAAACTTCTATAGTGATGTGTTTGTATAAAATAAATCTGCTTGAGCAGAACCCACAAAGACTCTTCTATTGTGTCCAAAGTAGGAGAGCAAGATGGTGTCAGAACTGGGATCACAGAGAATAATATTTGGAGACATGCAGTGCGGAGATGACAGTGACGGTAAACTAAGAGAAACAAGCACAGAAAAGAGACAGAAAAGAAGCAAAGGTAATGAGAACATGCACAAACTACTTATTTCATAAAAAGGACAAAATGGGGCATACAAAACACATTATTAAACAACTGGGTGGTATAAAAGGCTTATTAACTGGCTCAAGTACTGGTGTCATTCTAAGGGGATCCAATGTCTGTCTGCCTGGGATGATATGTTGGACAAGCCACGCTGCTTCGCAAGGGATGGCTTACACCTGTCACCACTGGGCTTCCGGATATTGGCTAAGGCTCTTGCCACCCCCATAGTGCCTTTTTTAGGCAAGGCTCAAAAGACAAACCCACCTCCTTAGAAAACAAAAATGGAAAAAAACGAAGGGTAATTCTGCTCAACGCCAGAAGTCTAAATCTCAAGATGCAGGCACTTGATGCACTCCTCAGCATGGAGAACATAGACGTCTGTGCAGTAACTGAAACCTGGTTCAAGGCTCCTGAGAGCACCCCAGCACTACCAGGCTATACCTCGTATCATGCTTTTCGGTCCCAAAACCCGGGCCGAACCACAAAGGGAGGGGGAGTGTCCATATTCATAAAGGACACCCACACCTCCAGGTTAGTAGCAACACATGAAGCATCAGAGAACATACAGGTGCAACTAACCATAGGCAAAATTGCTATACAACTGGTAGCATGTTACAGACCACCCTCCCAATCTCAAGAACCCCACTCAGCCTTCCTGAAGACATTGGAGGATATGAATGTATCACAAAATACCATCATACTGGGAGACTTCAACTACCCAAACATAGATTGGGTACATTATTCTAGCCCTAATACCCTAGCCCAAAGGTTCCTGGAATTCATAAATTCAAATGCACTGGAACAACTAGTCACCTCTCCCACTAGTGGAGATAATATACTAGACCTGATCATCACAAACATGGGGACAAAATGCTCCACACCGCAAGTATACCCCTCACTAGTGAGATCTGATCACAAACTAATCACCCTGGATATACATATCCCACCTCCACCCCCAGCACAAAAGACCACAGTGAAAAACTTCTCAAAAGCAGACTTCACTCTTCTTAAGACTGAGATGGTATCCTTTAAGCCCACTGTGCCAGTGGATACCACAGCCCACAATGCCGAATCCTTCACAAATGCTTTCTATGGACATCTCCAAGAATGCATGGATCATGCAATCCCAAACAAATCCAAGTCCCTCTCCACCAAATGTAAGCATCCTGTCTGGTGGACCTCAGCCATATACAAATTGTATAACAAAAGAAGGAAGCTACTGCACGTCAGAGCGAAATCCCATGAAGGGAAGACATCTCTGATCAACATTAGCAGAAAACTACGTTCTCTCATAAAAACATCCAAGGCAAACTTTGAGAGAAAAATCGCTAAGGACACTAAAGATAACCACAAAGCCTTCTTCAGCTATGTTAGAAACCTGGGCAGAAACCCTCAGATATACTCAGAGTTGGTTCACAACAACAAAAAATACACTGAACCCACAGATATTGCTAACATTCTGGCTGACAAGTTCAGTGCAAATTTCTCCCCTCCTTCACCCCCAAAAGAAGAAATACTTATCCCAGCTGAATGTAATCTCCCTGTCATCTCAGATGTCCAAGTGAGAACCGCCTAAACAAAGCAAAAACACAGCATCAATGGGACCTGACGGTATCCCGGGGTGCGTGTTACGTGAACTCCAAGAGGAGCTAAACCCACACATAAAAATGCTATTTAACTTTAGCCTTACTTCGGGATATGTACCTGAACACTGGCGTACAGCAACAGTGGTCCCACTCCACAAGGGGGGTGCCTCTACAGACCCTGGAAACTACCGCCCCATAAGCTTAACTAGCCTGGTCTGCAAAGCTATGGAAAGAATCATTATGGAACTCATAAACAGAAACATAGGGGACCTAAAGACACTTGGCCCCACCCAGTTCAGCTTTGTAAAGGGCAGATCCTGCCTTTTAAACCTGGTTGACTTTTTCGAAACAGTCACTAGAGCCATTGATGAGGGCAAAGCAGTCCATACAGCATACCTGGACTTGGCTAAGGCCTTCGACAGAATACCCCACTCAGGCATCATAGATAAGCTAAACAGCTTAAAAGTAAACCCTTATGTCACTAGATGGGTTGCAAACTGGCTAAAGGACAGAACCCATAAAGTTAAAATCGCTGGAGCAATGTCAGACTCAAAGTCAGTCACAAGTGGTGTCCCACAGGGATCTGTCCTGGGACCCCTATTGTTCGGCATTTATTTCTCAGATGTTAAAGCAAACATGGGAGGTCTGTGGCTGACAAAGTTCGCAGATGACTGCAAACTAGGCACCATAGTCGATACACCAGCAGACACACACATCCTACAAAAAGGCCTCACAGGAATGGACAACTGGTGCGGGAGTCACGGCCTTAAACTAAATGCCAAAAAATGTATAGTCATCCCTTTTGGAAAAAACAAAATACCCACAAATTATCACATAGACAGCAACCCACTGAGTACGGAAAAAGTAATCAGAGACCTAGGGACCCAAGTAGACAGCGACCTCTCATTTGACACCCACATTGCCAAAGTGGTTAGAAAAACATTCTACCTTGCACACCTCATCATGAAGGGATTCACATCCAGATCCAAGGATGTCATTGTACCCCTATATTCCTCCCTCATCAGACCCATGATTGAGTACAATGCCCCATTTGGTATGTACCTCACCCGGCATTTGCAACAGCTGGAGAGACCACAAAAGTACCTCACCAAAAGGATCAAGGGTCTCCAACATATGTCTTATTCTGCCAGACTAAAGAAACTCAGCTCTATTCAGTAGCATACCACCTGCTCAGAGGTGATCTCTGCCTGACGTACAAGGCCATGTCCAATCAGGATCTGATGGACATGCTCCACCTCAAAAAATCCAAATCCATCAGGACCACGAGAGCTAAAGACTTAAACCTCGGCACAAGTATGAATAGGACATGCTGGAGGAATAGATTCATAACCCAGAGGCTTCCCATGCTTTGGAACAGGATCCCAGTTCGTATTAGGCAGAGCCCCTCACCAAGGGAGCCCGCAGGATTTTTTGCAGGGGGTGTGCAAACCCAGAGCCCCGCCCACACAGCCCCAGAGCCCCGCCCACACAGCCTCAGAGCCCTGCCCCCTCCACCCACGCAGCCATTCCAGTGTCCTGTTACTTGGATATTTCTCCCCTTTTGTCATAGACACTGTTCAAATCTCTCAGTGTGCATACTGTGTAATGCTTTACTTCTACAATGATTACAGATATTTGGATTTCATTTACAACTTTTATTTCAAATTTTATAGCACAAACACTGATAGGCATTTACTAAATCTAAACAAAGGAATAGTCTTACAATGAAAACAGACTTAACATTAAAACTTTACCTTTGAAACCAACATTAACTGAAACAGCATTGAAACTCACATTCAAAGAAAATGCATCTGGCCAGTGGCAGGGTAAGTTTACCTTTGAGCTGTTTTCAAATCATAGGCTCCTTGCACACATTTTTTAAAACCATGCAAAAGTTCTTTGATTCACCTTCCTGACTGTATTATACTATATAATAACTGAATTATATCCCTTGTATAATACAGCACCACTTGTTAGTGTGTTTTAAATTTATAGTTCTGAACATTTTTCCTTTAAGCAATTAAACAAACCATATGAACCAATAATGACAACCTGCCCAATTCAGAACATTTCAACCATAAAGGGCCACTCAAACGTCTGTCATACAATCAACCAATATCAGTCAATATGCAGAAAGTCATCTGAATAATTCCACATTAAAGAGATTTGAAACCAATGAAGAGGGTGTTGCTAGAAAATAACTTTATATTTCAGTCTTTCATCTACAAATTCAGTGCCTGTTACCCTTAAAGAATAAATTGCCTAGGTTACATTAAAATAAATGGTAAGCTGGTATATTACAATAGGGAATGGGTGGCAAGCTGAAAAACAGGTTCATAGTTATTAGGTGTATCATCCAAAGGAGGACAGACTAAGAACTGCAGTACCATACCCCCTTAAAATGCAAATGTACATGCTGTAGGAACAGAATATGCAGCCCTTTGCATCAAGACGCAAGTATGCTACCTGCTGTGCTAACGCTGCTTTAAAATTCTATACCACAATAATGATACCATTTGCTAAACAAAACAGTTGCACATTTTAAGCAGACTTAGCATGAGCAGCAGTAACCTTTGTTTCCCTTGACGCTGACAATTCCTTGAAAATGCATTTTAAAATAAATTCCACCTGTTAGATCTAACTAGGACATTTTTGTCTCTCTCTCTGTCTGTCTGTGTCTCTCTCTCTCTCTCTATCACACACATATACACACACACACATACACACACACACACCCCCGTCAACTTCTTGTGCAATAAATCTGGACAAAGCCTAAAATATACAGGGACGGATTATAAATATTGCTTTCATGAACTTATAAAATTGCTAGAATAACAGGATTTGTGTTGGTATGCATTTTTCTAAAGGATATGAAGCCTAAAACTATTTAGCAACTACAATCCTTTTTAAGAGGAATATGGGGCAAAAATCTGGACATTCTGCAAAGACCGGGACAGCTGAGGAGTCTGCTACCTCCCTTAGAGATTTTGTCAAACTGTCCTCCTTTCCACATATTTTTACAATGTTTACTCATTCCAGCCTTGACAATGTACATAAATAGATTTTGTCAAAGTTACACCTTTAAACTCTGTATGAACTTGGTGTTTGTTTTTGACAGAAAGATATAAAGGAACTCATGGCTATGTATATAGTTGAATCTCTCTGTACTGAAGTATTCCCTGTCATCATGCTGCTTTAATAACTTGTGTGTTTGCATTCAAATACTTTTACAGTTTTTATACTGAATTTTATAGCTACATGAATTAGAAAATAACCAATTTCCTTTTCAGAGCCTAAGCTAAAAAGTCCACTCCTTACAAGCACTCCTTCCCCTGGAAAACATCTATATATGTCACATTTCATGTTTTTTCACTGGACATAATTGCTAAAAAGGGACAGGCATTCATTATACAACTGAGAACATTTGGATAAAAACCACATAGAACCTGGGAGTTAATGCAGAGTCCACAGATAAAAACTTAGAGACCCAAGCGCTGTGAGTCAGCAATGCTGTTCACTGCACCCTTGTGCCAGTGCTCAGTTGCTGTAACACACATCCTGTCCAGACCACATCAGTCAGATACTGTGTACACTGCTGATGTTTGTGATGAAAAGTGAAAGAAAATATGGCTAACTTGCTACTTTTAGATACACTACAATTCCTTCTCCACACAGTCCTTTTCATCAAAGGCAACACCAAGAAACCTCAATTGCAACCACTTTATTCTTTATTGATTGTGCACACCTCTTATCTCTGTTTTACAAAAGCCACAGTAAAGTATGGCAGCTAGCTTTACACAAATGCACTCACTAGTTCTGCAGACTGAGAATAACACCTGCTTAATTTGAACAAGTGAGAGCAATGTCATAGGATCAGAGGATATTACTACGCTATTGACCTGGAGGTGATTTTAAGCCTAGCCATTTTAACCCAGTGTAGTGTAGCAGTGTAGTACAGTAGAGGTACTAGTCAGTACCCAAGACTGCATTTAGTGATGACTGCCCATGTCCTGGAAGGTTGTGGGTGTTATCCCTGGTAAGAATTTACTGTGTCCCATCCATTCATTCAGGTTCCTCTTGAACACTGTCATAGAAGTGCTCTGTTTCACATGAATTAGTAGCCTGTTCCAAAGACGTGGCAGTAAGTGGGAGATAAATCTGTCTTATTTCAGTCACAGGCCATATTTAAGAACCTGGAATGAGTAGCCTTAGACCCATTTGATTTATAGATATGCAGTAACTTCATTAGGTCTGGGTCTTGGGTTGTTCTGTAGGCATCCCCATATGAAATCTATACTCTACAGAGTATAGTGACAGGGATTTTAGTCAGTCTGTGTAAGGCACATGTTAGAGGCCCTTGATCTTCTTTGTTAAAAACCTCTGAGGTCATTTGTATTTACCAGCAGCCAGGAGAAAGATAAAAAATAATGGGGGGACAAATGGCCAAATATCAGGGACTGATAGTGCCTTTATTTATTTAGCATGTTGCTAGAATAAAGTCTAAAACTTTAACTCCTTAGTCACTTGCCAGAAGAAAAGTTACTAGCAGCAGTCAGCAAACCAGGTATCAGGATAAATCCTAGTCTTTTTACAAAATTACAGACAACTGAGAGTATCTACACCCCCAGAAATATACATATATTATTACAGCACACTTGTTAGAGTCATTTTAAATTTGTTTTGAACATTTTTCCAGTAAGCAATGATACAAAATGCATGAACCAATAATGAGAAAAATGTCCAGTTCAGAATATTTCCATCATAAAAGTCTACTCAAACTTCTACAGTCCACCAGTATCAGTAAATATGCACAATCTCTGCTGTAAAAGTCATCTAAATAATTCCACATTAAAGAGATCTGCAAGATCTGTAACTAATGAAGAGGTAGCTGCTAGCAAACAATTTAATATTTCATTGTTTCATCTACAAATAAAGTGCATGTTGCCCTTGAGAAATAAATTGCCTATGTTACATTAAAAAAATTATAAGGTAGTGATATTGCAATAGGGAAAGGATGGCAAACTGAACAGGTTCATAGTTACTAGATATCTCTGCCAAAGAGGACATTCACGACAGCAGCATCCACCAATTCCACCCCCTTTAAAAGTATAACACAGTACAGTATCAGTCCATCTACATACTGTGGGAGTAGAACCCACAACCTTCTGCTTTAAGAGTGAGTATTTTACCTATTGTGCTACTAACACAAACCGACTTTGCCTGACTAGCAGTGCTGCTTATGCCAAATTGGTTTGTGTTGTTTGTAGTACAACAGGTAGAATTAAGACAAAAAGAACCACCGTCATGGAAAAAAACACCGGAGAAGGATCCAAAAAGTCCGGTAGTAAGCACACTGCAAACCACAACACAATTCTGTTAATTAAAGTGCTGTTCCGATTTTCACAATTGCTGTGATATATTAATTGAATTACAATTAGGGCAATGTGCTTTCAGTATAAAATCTTGTCATTTTTTAACTTAGTTACACTTGAGAAAGCCTGGTATGACCAGGCGAAAGCGCTTGTGACTAAATCTGTTTCTTTTTTGTTCGTTGGAATAAAGCTTACATATCGAACTGTTTGGAGAGCTTTTATATTCATTTTAAGGTCTAACTGCCTTCAAAGGTTTGGTTCAATCGGAACAGCACTTTAATTAACAGAATTGTGTTGTGGTTTGCAGTGTGCTTACTACCGGACTTTTTGGATCCTACAACAGGTAGAATACTTGCTTTGACGCAGAAGGTTGTGGGTTCTACTTACTTCAAAACAAAACCTTGTCTCACATACACACAGTTACTTCAAAATAAAACATTGTCACACACACTTCAAAATAAAACCTCGTTCCTGTTACACACCACTTCAAAATAAAACCTTATTCCTGTAAAGTACTGTATGTAGCTGGCTGAAAAATACTGCAATTCAAATTAAACCACACACAATTCAAAACCTTGTTCCTGTAAAGTGCTGTAGCTGGCTATAAATACTGCAATTCAAAACCGTGTTCCTGTAAAATAAATGTTACTGGCCATAAATATTGCAATTCAAAATAAAACCAAACACACTTTTCAAAACCTTGTTCCTGTAAAGTACTGTATCTTGCTATAAATACAGCAATTCAAAATAAAACGTTGTTCTGTAGTAGCGTTGCTTCTAAGTAATTCAAAATAAAAACCTTGCTCTAAATATTGCAAATCAATTTCAAATGGCAATTGCTTGAGCTTCTAAGTAAAAGACTGTGCCGACCAAGCAGTTAGCTGAAATATTTATTCAAATGCGACTGTGCCGATCAATAAGCTAAAATCCTTATTTAAATGCTGTGCAGCTAAAAAACAGAATGCTGACTTGCTTCTCACAGTAGAAGTCTATTATAGCAGCAAAGTCTGACTCCTGACCATCTACTATTTTGCCTGGCCGCTGTATTTCCAGTAGTCCTCGATCTAATACTCAGCTGTCCAATGACTGGCATTACCCATTCGTGCAATCAGTAAACATAAATATCACATACATTGTGGTGTGTATACTTTCCACATACTTATGAAGAAATTAACCATTGCCATCTGCAGCAAGCCACAAGCTTTAAACGGACTGCTGCCATGGAAAACCCCAGGACAGAAATCTATCATCTATGCTTTAAACCTGTCAATGCCCCTGCCTGATCTGACTGAAAAAAAAAAAAAAAAAAAAAAAATATATATATATATATATATATATATATATATATATATATATATATATATATATATATACTGTTTTGTATAAGACAGAACCCAGAGTCCTTATTACTATAGACTGGACTGATGGATCAGAATACTGGAAACAGAAAGCCCACAAAGACAAAGTCGTAAGATTCGATACCGAAACTGTTAAGTCCCCTCCCATTCATGAACTTGAAAAGACTAAACAAATGACTAGAAAATGCGAGTACTGACAACCATTTATTTATAAGCACTCTGTCTGTCCTGTTTCTAAGAAGAACTCCTTCAGTTGTCAGTACTCGCATCTTCTAGTCATTTGTTTAGTCTTTTCAAGTTCGTGAATTGGTGTTTGTGTTTGGAATTTTGAAGTCCCCTCCACAATCTGGCAAGACAATAGCTTTTTAAAGGTCTTATGAAGCATTTGGCTGGTCTGGCAAAACTGCCTCCAAATGTGAAGGCGGGGCTGTTACCACTGCTTTTCTAAGTATTACTTGCTTGCTGGCCATTCATGTATTGCTTCTAAGCTAAAAAGTCTCTTTTCTGTTTCTCTCTCAGTCTCAACAAGTTGCAGTAGCGTGGTGCTATTGCCATTGTACAAAACAGTTGCCAGACCGCACATTGCATATTCTGCAGCTATCTGTTTTTACAAGTGAGACCAGCTTAACAGACAGGAAAGAGTACAAAGGTACTTTGGCAGGCAAATCAGGTTAAAGGATTGGATAAGAAACAAAGACTGGAAATGTTGTCATTGTACTCATTAAATTTCAGACTAATAAGAGATGTCTTAATCGTAATTTACAAGTGTGTACACACCTAGTTTGCAGCTAATATACAGTAAGTACTGACATTAATAATTGTCTCATTGAGACAAAATAATCGAGAACTTGTGCTTATCCCAAATGGTGTTAGTAATATTAAAAATTTTTTCTACAGTCTGGTTGTCACGTTTGTAACCGCCACTGTGGAATTGAAATGCTGCTTTAAGCAGCTGGCCATTGCTTCTGCTTCTAATAAAGACTGTGCTAAGCAGTAAACACTAACCACAGCTGCAGTGCAGCTAAAAACGGAATGCTGAATTTAAAGTAAATCCTTGTGCCTAGCAGTAACCTAACTGCACCCGCAGCTAAAATCTAAATCTAACATTGTCCTTACAAATGCTGTGCGGCTAAAAACTGGAATGCTGAATTGCTTCAAGTTCTAAGTTAAAGTAAATCGTTACCGGAATACTTTCTGGCTAGCCGTTCATTACTTCTTCTAAACTAAGAAGTTCTCCTTACCAGGGAATAGTAATATACTGATTATTCTGGCTGGCCATGTTTGTAATAAACATGGAATTCAAATGCTGGAGAACCGCATGCATGAACACTATGGTGCAGAAAGTGAAATCACTTCCGACAGGCTGGCAGGGGGTATGTGGAGCTGACATCATCACGCACGCCTCTGCACATGATGATATAAGTTATTTGGACCTCAAAACCAATAAAAGCGGAGAAATTCCGTACGGTTGAGAGGTGTGCGGACAGATGCAAAAGTGTCTGTGTGACTGAAACAGCATTCTTAAAGACAAATGCCCTAAAAAAAAAAAAAAAAAAAAAAAAAAAATGTTTTAATTAATCTACCAGCCAGCCGATTCCAGGGGGGTGCAAGTGCACCACCTTGCACCTGCCTGCGGGCGCCCTTGCCCCTCACTGACTCTCTTCAAGGGAAATCTTGATGAGTGGATGGGAGATCGTAAGTTTACCCCAGGGGTCACATCTGTGTCACTGCTAGACAGGGGCACAGTAAACTAATTCTATTATATAAGGGGACCTTCATTGTGTCACTACTAGACAGAGGCACAGTATTCTAGATTTATTCTGTACATTTTTGTACCATTTCATGGGGTGGCAAAAGCCACATCACTATGGCTAGGCTTACAAATGCCCAGGGCAGATAGCCTAGTACTATACTATGAAACTATGAAACTATGAAATGTTTAAAGTAAAGGTGTTTGATGAAACGATTAACAAAAAACTAAAACAAGCATGTTCAAAGCCAAAACGAGCATGTTTAAGGTAAAACAGGAGGGTTTGGAGTAAAATGAGTACAAGAAAAGTACAATGGGCATGAAAAGAGATTAAGTGAGCCAAACAAATATAATAAGGGCAAAAAGGGCACATTAAGCATAAATAAAGCAAGGCAACTGCATATTTTTAGCAAAGTGCTGTGTTTTGGCATAACTACGGCTTCTTATTGTATCAAGAGCATAACTAAAGTTATTTGAAGCATCTCACAGTGTGTAAAAGTTACTAGTGTGTGCATATTACTGTGTATGTACTTTAAAGAGTTATTTGTGTGCAAAGTGCAACTATTTCATGAAGTACAGTCAAGGTGTAGCTATTTCAAAAAGTTTCTTGTGCTGGCTGTGTCTATTCGCAAAGTGCCACCATTACAGAGTATTCCTTGCACTGTAAAGAATTGCCTGGAAAGGTACCGCCATTTTGGGGAAGTTTTAGTGTGTTGTGTACAGTTTATTTGCAAAGTGCAATTCAAAATATTATTGACTCTGAGCTTCTCTTGCCCAGTTAATTTGCATCGTGCAGTTATTTGAAGTGTTTTTTAAATGATGATAAATTACTATTGCAATACAATAATTTCAAAAGTATTATGGTGCCCTAGAAACTTATTTTGCAAAGTCCAGTTACACAGAGGCTTGCATCGTGCAGTAATTTGATATGTTTCATCAAGAGGTGATTTTGTGTAATACAGTAATTTCAAGAGTATTGCAGTGCCCAAGAGAAATTTGTCATGTTACACATGCTTGTGTATTTGCGGTTCAGCTAAGAAATTGCCTTTTTTGTATTTGGTCCTAGCTGTTTTCCTGTAGCCTAGATCTGTTAGCTAACTTCTCCCTTACCCCCAATTTTCTTCAATTGTCTGGTAGACTCCATTGCAGCCATATGTCTCTTGCTGGAGTGTGTCAAAGCATCATTATTTGACCTTTGGAATGCCATCTTGTATTAAGATCTGCACAGTCTGGAAATTAAACTATTTAACGGTCTCCACAGGTGTCATTTTGATTGAGTCACTGTCTGTTAACACTGTCTGTGGTAGTGAGTAAACTTCTCAATACATCTTGCTTCAGATTAGGAGACTGCACTTGCTATGTGCAGCCAGGGGAGGGAAAATAGTTAAATAATGTATTGAACACTGGGACATTCAATGGGGTGCTGTAGATGGACTTTGAAAGTGCAACTTAAAAATAAGTGTGCTTCCTGTACCTATACAGTTCTTTGTTGCATAAAGAGCTTGCTTAATCATAAGTGTGGATATGTTTGGCAAGTTACGGAAGTTTCAAAACAGTCCCAGAGCACAGGGCAGCTATTGAAAGATTTTCTAATGCCTTTAGGTTTAAAGAGTAGGCCTGTCTCCTAAGGATTTGTTTTCTCACTTGGCCCTGTACATGCCAGCAAGATACTCTCTGCACAGCATAATTCTTTGGTGAGTCAGCAATTTAGCAGTGATTGTTTGCAAGGATTGTGTCATATATATATATATATATATATATATCTTTAGAGAAACTGATTTATTCTTCCCTCAGCCATGCCTGCAGCATTGTGAAATTGAAAGTGAGATTTTCTGCACTGCCTACTTTCTTGCAACCAATGCCCTGCAAATCCAGCTAGCTCAGAATTGATACATGTTTGATACATTTCTCTGTCTCTCAAAAGACTTTAGCATTAACTGTTTTATTACCAGCACAATGCATACCTCTCAACCTGGAAACCTCAAAAATCTGGACTAGACCCATGAAAAATAGGTACAAATCTGTACGCTAATTAACATAAAATTTGCATACATAATTGAGTAACCCCCATCCACTCCAATGGAATTGTGGGATACCAACTTTCAAATGCAAACTGAATAACAGACAACCAAAATATGGCACCAGAGTCCCCCTGCAGCCATTCAAATGTCCCATTACCTGACTATTTCACCCCATTTACCTCAAGCACTAATGTGTGCATGCATACTGCTTTACTTGTTACTTCTACAATGATTATTTGGATTTTTTTACATTTTACAGCCCAATGCACAAGCACTAATGATAAACAACACTGTCTCACAATGAAAATAGACTTAGCATTGAAACTTCTATGCCCTTGAAACTCATATTCATTGAAACAGCATTGAAACTCACACCATTTCCAAAACAAATGCATCTGGCCAGTGGTGGATAAATATTGCCTTTGGGCTGTTTTCAAATCATTGGCCCCTTGCACACAAAACAAGAAACATGCATGTGTTCTTTGATACACCTTACTGACTTTATTAAATTATATTCCTTGTATAGTACAGCACACTTGTTAGAGCGCATTTTACATTTATTGTTTGAACATTTTTCCAGTAGTCATAGGTAATGAAACAAAATGCATGAACCAGTAATGACAAAACTGCCCAATTCAGAACATTTCCATCATAAAAATCTACTTCCACACCCACACTATTAATAGAATGACAGTAGTGTAAGTCATAGGCATCTTACACAGCTTCTCACACTTATTTTCAATTTTAGTTTTTTTTTTTGGGGGGGGGGGGGCAAAAAGGCCATAAACCAGGAACAAATTTTAAACATTGCTTGTATAATTTTGGAAAGTTGCTAGAATAAAATGTTGTGTTACCACCATGCATTTAACTGGGAAGTTTTGAACCCAGGACCTTGTACACTACAGTCAAAGCTACTTTCCACTATGCCAAATCAGCAGTTTCCTGAAAGATAGGAAAACTGAAACTTAAATGGCTATCATTTAGTGAATTCTATTCTCACTTCTCACCATAGCTCTTACAACCTCTTAGCCCAAAAAACATGGACAAAGCCAATAATGGGGTAATACAAATTCAGTTCTCACTTCTCACCATAGCTCTCACAACTTTTTAGCATAAAAAACCTGGACAAAGGCAATAATGGGAGAATACAACTTCAGTTCTCACTTCTCACCAAAGCTCTTGCAACCTCTTAGCACAAAAAAACGGACAAAGCCAATAATGGGGGAATACAAACAGTTCTCACTTCTCACCATAGCTCTCAACTCTTAGCACAAAAAAACTGGACAAAGCCAATAATGGGGGAATACAAACAGTTCTCACTTCTCACCATAGCTCTCAACTCTTAGCACAAAAAAACTGGACAAAGCCAATAATGGGGGAATACAGCCCCACAATAGGAACACATTTCAAATACTGTTATTATTATTATTACACTTAGAAAATTACTAGAATAAAAGGCTTTTTACTAGAATAAAAGGTTTTTGTGTTACCATTTATTTTCTGAAGAAAATGAAGTCTAAAATTCAAATGCCTGTCATGAGCTTGAGTACCTCTAGCCACCAGGTGTATTAAACTGGGGGCATTTTCACACACACACACACACACACACACACACACACACACACACACACACACACACACACACACACACACACACACACAGTAGATAAACTTGTCAGTATCCAAGAATATGAAGATAAATGAATGCACATTGTTCCCATCAGAGAAGCACTGAACTTTAGGTAGCATTTAAGCAGTGCTGCGATGCCAGGCCTATCATTTGAGTGCACACAGAGATTTGCAAGCAGCATGAGCAGTAATGTAATACTGGTGACAGACTTCAATTATACCCTGGCTATGAAATGATGTCTGAAAATGTAATCAGTAGTTGATCAATGTTTTTTTCTTGGGTTATAACAGAAGCACAACTTGGAATTGTGCCTAGAGCTCACAGAAAAAAAAAAATGAGATCAGAAAACATGCAAGCAAAAGAACAGTTAGCATTCAAATCTCATGCAAAGCACAAGAGTGTAATATTTCACAAATAACTTGCAGTCTCAGATGAAATGACCCACTAAATAAGAACAAACAGCCTTTTTGAAGTCTAAAGGGGGAAGTTAACCCCTGTAGAGAAGATCACCAATATAATATGATGTTTTGTTCATCCTGAATAATTCGGCTGACATGTAGATGGTGAGCAGGGGGTACTCTGTGAACATGTTCAGACATACTGCCTACCCAACATGTCAAGTGTTAGCATTGCACAGAAAGAAGTCCAAGCCTGTATTTTTAGATACAAGAGAGGCACAGAATTGCATGTATTATCTTGCAGGAGACAAAGTATGACTACTTTATTTGGAAGCCAAAATTCAGTAAGGGCAAAAGTTATCAGAAGACTGAGTGGACTCGTTGCATGTTAGCTAACCTTGAATATTATGCTGCACTTTCAACACACACACACACACAGTTTCAACCTTACCCCGAGTTGTGCTCGTTCTGTTCCTCATGCTGCTTCCTTACCCTGAGTTGTGCTCATTCTATTCCTCATGCTGGAGGGCTGCTCTGTATCCCCGCATGCTGTCCTGGCTCCATTCCCCATGTTGCTGTATCAAATGCCAGCCTGCCGCCATTAATCCGTGGGCTCACTCCATTAATCCCAGCTCCATTCCCCATGTTGCTGTATCAGCTGCCGCCATTAATCTGTGGGCTCGCTCGCTGTATCCAATTCATGCTGCTTCTGCCATTACTATCAGCTTAAGTTAACCGCCCGTCAGCCAGCCGGAAATGATGCTGTGAGCTCCTTGAGCTCAATTCCGACTGGCTAGTAGCCTGACGGCACTGACGTCATTGCGCACGCGATGACGTCAGCTCCGACAGCGGGATATTTTAAAAAATTTGAAAACCAAAAGTAAAAAATCGGAAATGAAGGGGTGCCACTCGGGAATCGTGGCACCCCTTCATTTGGACCCCAAAACTCGGTAAAAACCGAGTAATTCGGAACGGTTGGGAGGTCTGGCACAATGTCTCAGTAAAGCACTACACTTCCAGCAGAGACTGATACACAGCAAGATGCAGAATTTCTTGCAGACCGAGATCAAATCCCTGATCCCAGTGTAAGAACAAAATGCATCTCTAAGCTTACATGGAAGGCAAAACAGAATTATGAGACTGACAGGAAAGAACTGTGATTCAATCTTGCTTACTCATGGACTAACACTGTTAACTATATGTCTGCCTTCTCTCAACCTGCTTATTATGATGCACTGCAATTAGAGGGTGCACCCAAGCAATTTATTGCTACCTATCAAAGCTATTAGAGACTATGCATAAAATATGTCAATTTACTACAAAGATATAACACTGAGGAAGCACAAGAAGAACTAAAGAGGTTTGATCAGCTTAATCTTGACAGGGACAGTTTGGCATTACAAACAAAGACTAAAGCTGAAGTCAGAATTACAGAACTACATGAATCCGGATCCCATCGCTCTGTATCTACCAGACACTCCACCAGATCTAGTAGGTCTTTACAGTCTACATCTTCCATGCTCAGCAAGCAACTTATCAAAGCCCATGCTGATGCAGAAGCTACTAAGATTTAGGCAGCCTTCGCAGAAAGGAAGGCTCAGTTAGAGGCAGAAGATGCTCACAGAGAAGCAGAAAGAGAGGTCAAAGCTGTGCACAAAAAAAGCAGAAAGACAGGCTGAAGCTATCCGCAAAAGGGCTGAAATAGAGACCTTAGAAAAACAGTGTGAACATGCCACAGCTATGGCAAGGTTAAGATTTCTAAAGCAAGCTGCTATTGGGATTGACAGAGATGGCATAGGTCCAGTGAACACACAGAATTATCTCAAACACAATACAGACTATGTGTTCAACCAAAGCAACAAGCATTCCATTTTATCTGATGCTCCCACAGCCAGAGACACTTCCTCAGAACTTTTACTTCCAGTGACTACTGCTGCAGTACCTCTCGACCAAGGTCAGTATGACACACCTTGCCCTGCTCAAGCTAACCTACCATATTATGGAGGTAGTCACCAACCTCCTGTCAACCAAGCCTTTGCACCATTGCATGCTCCTGCACTCATGAACTCTTGGCCAGTTCCTCAGCTTAATGCCCTTGCACCACCGTACATTCCAATGTTGTTCAGCAATGGTGCCACTGTTAATGTGACCAATACTGTTCAACCAACAATTCCTCACTTAATGTCTGAAGACACAGAAGTGTCACAGGTTGTAAAGTAAATGCTTCGCAAAGATCTTATCAAAACTGGCCTTGCATGGTTTGACGACAGACCTGAGAACTACAGAGGCTGGAAATCCACCTTTAAGTCTGCAGTTGGTGATCTGGACATTACAGCTACTGAAGAACTAGATTTGCTGTGGCTTGGTCCCAGCTCCTCTGAACATATAAAGCATCTCAGGGCTGTTTATATTGCTAACCCAGCAGTGAGTCTTAATGCTGCCTGGGACAGCCTGGAATTTAGCTTTGGCAGCCCTGAAATCACTGAGGATGCTTTATTCAACAGGCTGCAAAGTCTCCCAAAGATATCTGGCAAGGACAATCCAAAGTTTCAAGAGCTTAGTGATCTCCTTTCTGAACTTCAGCTAGCCAAAGAAGACACACACCATTCAGGCCTCAGTTATCTGGACACTGCTCATGGGGTTAACCCATTTTCCTTTTTCTGTGAATTCATTAGGAAAATTGCAGAGACCAAGAATTATCCAAGCTTCTCCTTTGGAGAGTCCCACGCTCCAGGTCCACCCTCTCCAAAGCCTACAAACTTGCGCAGCTCATACAGAGACTGCGGAGGTCTCAAATAAATGTACTGATGTCTTACCTACATTTTCTACAGTTCCCAACAAGGGTGATCAAAGCAAGAAAATCAAAAAAACAAACCACCAAATCCCCATACATAACAAACCTCACCCACTCAGAAAATGAACTGGCTTCAGAAAAAAACTCCTGCAAGAATGCAAGGAACTTCTTAAGAAACTTGGGGTATGTTTTAAATGCTTTGCTTCCACCGAGAATGTTGCTAAGGACTGTAAAGCCATTATCAAGTGCATAGAATGTGACAGTGATGATCATGTACAAGGACTTCATCCATTTCAACATACTTCTACCCCATCCACAGTTACCCCTCCCAAGGCAAAGCAAGGTAGGGAGAACGTAGAACAAACAGTGGCTCCTACTCCAGTTGCCACCACATGTACTGAAGTTTGTGGAGAAGGACTCAGTGACAAATCTTGTGCAAAAATATGCTTGGTCCATGTATACCCCAAGGGTTATCCTGAAAGAGCCGTAAGACTGTACACTATTCTCGATGAGCAAAGTAATCAATCTCTTGCAAGATCAGAGTTCTTTGACCTGCACAGCATAACAGGGGATGCCTTGCCTTACACTATGGGCACTTGTGCTGGCATTACAGAAGTCTCTGGCAGGAGAGTTAGCAGTCTTATAGTGGCTCTTCTCAATGACAGTCTAGAAATTCCACTGCCCACTCTCATTGAATGCAACCAGATTCCAACCAACAGGCAAGAGATCCCTACTTCAGAAGCTGCTTCTCGTCACCCTCACTTGAAGGTTATATCTGGCCAAATACCACCCCTTGACAAAGACACTGAAATCCTGATACTGCTTGGTAAGGACATACTGAGGGTGCACAAGCTACGTGAATATATCAATGGCCCAAACAATGCTCTATATGCCCAATGCCTGGACCTAGGTTGGGTTGTCATAGGTAAAAAGAAGTTATGTCTTACCATAACGTTCCATCTGTATTGTTGATCCTCGTTCAGTCATTACGCATAGGTATTGGTTCCAATCTCAGAACCGAGCTGGCCATTTTCCAAGCTCGTGTCAGCTTCAAACTCTCGAGCTAAACTCTTACCCACAATCCCCCTCTCCCTGTTACCTTAGATTGAGTTTGCAAGTCAAAGAAGGTAGAGGCTACCTCTGGTCAAATAACCTAAGAGAACCGGATGGTGTGATCCACTAGAAACCACAGGAGGGGGAAGAAGGGAGGGTCGTAATGATTGAACGAGGATGAACAATACAGATGGAACGTTCTGGTAAGACATAACTTCTTTATCTGATACTGTTAATCCTCATTCATTCCTTATGCATGGGGCAGAGTCCCCAGCTACCTCTATTCCTGGGAAGCTCTCATGGAAGGACATTCCTGAGCACCATAGAACCGAAAGATGCTCTTCTCATGGAGGCCAAATCCAATTTGTAATGATTGATGAAGGTATGAGGCATAGCCCAAGTTGCAGCTGCACAGATGTCATGTAAAGAAGCTCTGGCATGGAAGACAGCAGAAGTTGCCACCGACCTTGTTGAATGAGCTTTCATGGTAGTAGGCAACAAGCTACTACGCAGTGTATAAATAAAGGTCACACAGTCCTTCAACCATCTAGCTAATGTGACATTAGCAACTGCAGATCCTAATCTAGGTCCAGAAAAAGCCAGAAATAACCGGTCAGATTTACGAAAGGGTTTAGTCCTGTTTAAGTAAAAATGGATTTGCCTGTGTATATCTATAGTATGTAGGCAATACTCTCCTCTGTTTGAATGATTGGGAAAGAAAACTGACAATTCAATGGCTTGATTAATGGACATTTCAGAGATCACTTTAGGCAGAAATGACGGATTAGTTCTCAGAGACACTCTATCTCTATAAAAATCAAGTATGGACTCTTGATACATAAAGCTTGAAGTTCAGAAATACGTCTGGCAGAAGTAATAGTGACCAAAAACAAGGTTTTCCATGACAAATACTTGAGGTCACAAGAAGAGGCTGGTTCAAAAGGTGATGTTGTCAGAGCTTGTAGAACTAATGATAAATCCCATGGTTGAATAGGTTCTCTAAAAGGTGGCTTCAGATGAGTCACACCTTTTACGAAGGTCTTGCACAATTTATGGGACATAAAAGAGGAATCTTCAACACCCTCATGAAAATTAGAAATTGCAGCCAAATGAACTCTAATGGTAGAGGCCGATAGACCCGATTGAAATAGGTCGGCCAGATAGTCTAGTATTATCAACACTGGTGCAGAAAAGGGGCCTACTTGTTTATCTTTCAGCCAACAGGTAAATCTTTTCCACTTGCTCAGATAAGTAATTCTAGTGGAAGACTTATGAGAAGCAATGAGAATATCACTTACTGGTAAAGAAAGATCATTCTGCCTGGCAATCAAGGGAATTGGAGTAGCCAAGCCGTGAGCTTCAGGCTGTTCAAGTTGGGATGAATCAGGTTCTGTGGGTGTGAGATCAACTCCGGGGTTGGATGGAGAATCCATGGTCGATCTAGTAGGTGAGGCCAAAGGAAGGGGAACCAAATCTGTCGAGGCTAATATTGTGCTATGAGGATCACCTTGCTCTTCAAACGACAGGCTTTCTTCAGAAATTGGGGAATGAGGGGAAAGGGGGGAAATGCGTAAAGGGCCAATTGTGGACTAGAGCGTCCCTGCATGACTGTTCCAGAGGGTGAATCAGGGCAAAGTACTTGCTGCATTGGTAGTTGGTCGGGGATGCAAAGAGGTTGCAGCAAGCATGGCCCCAGCGGTGGAAGATCTCCACCGCTATCAAGGGATTCAGGGACCACTCATAAGGTTGAAGAATGCACCTGCTGAGTCTGTCTGCTATGACGTTGGAACTCCCGGGAATGTGCATTGCTAGAAGAAAACGATTGGTAGCCATCACCCATTGCCATATCCTCATGGCCTCTCGACAAAGGGGGTAAGATTTGGTTCCACCTTGCTTGTTGATGTACCAGACCACCACCATGTTGTCTGATTGAATTGCAATTGTCCTAGACAGCAGCAGGGGATGGAATGCTTGCAACGCCAGAAGCACCGCCCTCAGCTCTAGAACATTTATATGCAGATGGGCCTCCAGTTGGGACAAAGTGCCTTGGACTGTCTGTCCCTGACATAGCCCCCCCACCCCATCAGGGAGGCGTCCGTGGTCACTGTGGCCTTGGGTTACGGGGGGGAGAAGGGATGAGACCATTGTGAGAGATTGTGTGTCATCCACCAATTTAAATCCTGTTTGCACCTATGGGTTACTCGAATCATGGCTGAAAGAGGATGCTGAAAAGGATACCATTGGGTGAGCAGTAGCCATTGTAGAAGCCTCATGTGAAACCTGGCCAGGGGAACAATGGTGATGGAGGCTGCCATGGAACCCAACAGCTGTAGAAATGAGTGAGCCATGGATTTTTCCTTTGAAAGGATTGGAATTAGTTGTTGCTTTATCCTTAGAATTCTGTGCTCTGGAATAGCAGCTCTGCAGTTTTTTGTGTCCAAGATAACCCCTATGAATTCTGTCATGTGAGATGGGGTGAGATTGGATTTCTGCCAGTTTATGGTTATGCCTAGCCTTTGAGCAACGAGGAGGGAGTATGCCAGGGCTTTTTCCAGTAGATATCTGGTGGCGGTGGAAATGAGCCATTTGTCTAGGTATGGAAACACCTGGAATCCTTGAAGTCGCAAGTGAGCTGTGACAACTGCCATGCACTTTGTGAACACTCTGGGGGCTGTAGAGAGTCCGAAGGGCAGTACTCTGAACTAGTAGTGACTGGCTCCCACACAGAAGCACAGAAATCTTCTTGATGGCCTGTCCATCTTTATGTGGTAGTACGCATCTTGAAGATCTACAGAGCACATCCAATCATCTTTTTCCAAAAGTGGGAGGATAAACTGTATTGTGACCATCCGGAATTTTTGTACTCTCACAAACTTGTTCAATACACTGAGATCCAAAATTGGTCTCCAGTCCCCAGTTTTCTTTGGCACCAAAAATAGTCTTGAGTAGAATCCGGATCTTATCTTGTCTGGAGGGACTATTTGGATGACTCTTTTTCTTAGCAGCTTTTCTATCTCTAGTGCTGCTTCTTCCCTTTGACTTGGTAGAACATCGGGAAGATTTTTTGAAGGGACGGGACAAAGATTGAAGGGGATATGATAACCTCTGGTTATGATCCTTTGTACCCAAGAATCGGTGGTGATGGTTAGCCAGGCAGAAGAGTACAAGGAGAAACATCCCCAACCATCTCCAGAGGAAAGGAGTTGGGCCGCTCTTCAGGAGCGCTGGTAGGATTGACCAGGGAAAGAATCCCTGGAGCCCTGGTTACGCTTTCCCCCTCTGCCTCGAAAGGAGCATCTTCCCTGTGAGTTTCCCCTTTTACCTCTCGGGGAGAACTCAGCCTGAGTGTCACAGAAAGGACCCTGAGATTTCTTGAACCATATCTTCCCACTCTTTTGGTTTCGGGAGAAAGCATGTTGAGGGGAAGAATAACAGACACCTATGGCAGAAAGGATCTTACCATCCTGTTCACATCTGGCCAGTGTGCTTTTAACTTTGGGCCCAAACAATGAGGAAGGCTCAATGGGGGCAGTAAGAAAAGAAGACTTAAAGGGTTCTGTAAAGTTGCACAAGTGCATCCAGGCATGTTGTCTCAAGACTGCAGCTGAACCCGCTGCTCTAGCTGCTCCTTCTGATGCGTAAGATATCAGTCGCATAGAGGAATTAGATAAAGATTCAATGGTGGCCAGCTGAGAGGCCACTTTGTCATGGACCTCATCAGACACAGCACCAGCCAAGGTTTCAGAGAGCTCAGAAACCACATCCCTTTGAAGCCTAGTGAAATGTGCCATATAATTCAGGGACCTGAGAGCAAAGGTTGATGAAGCAAAGTTGCACTTCCCTATCCTGTCCAGGGCCCGGGACACTTGGTTAGGCGGATGGACAGTCTGTCTTTCTTCCTCAGCCAGATCCTTTTTTGTTGCGGCCGCCACCACCAAAGCATCCACAGGAAGACCTTTGGACCAATGGGGATCTGAAGCAGGAGGGGACAAGATCTTATCTGGCCTCTGGGGAATAGCTTCAATGGTATCTGGAGCCTTCCAAGCACGCTGCACGATGAGCCGGACAAGTTCTTTGGCAGATGGAGTAACCCAGGAGGTAGGGGGCTGGGCGCAAAAGGCCTGCAGGAACACAGATTCCTCAGAGGTCGGATTAGAGGACTGCCAGTCACCTCTCTGTTTCAGGATTTTGAGGATATCGCCAAAGGATACCTCACAGGGTGACTGAGGGGATCCTTTCCCCTCATCGAAATCTGTGTCTTTGGTAAGGGACTCCTCTGTGGAGTCCATGTGCTTCCTCCTACACAAACTTTTCCAGTGAACCTCCTCAGTGGGAGAAGCTGGAGAAGACAGTGGAAAAGGGAATTCCTGAGGGAATATGTCCTGCGGCCCTTGCACCCGGAGTCTGCTAGATGCGACTTGTGGAACCAGTGTACCAGAGGAGGGCCAAGGTATAGACAGTCCGGTATCTCTGGCAGCAGCAAACACCTTTTCCATCAGTTGGAAGGCTGGTCCACCTGAAGAGGAGTGTATATCTAGGACAGGGGTC
This sequence comes from Protopterus annectens, assembly GCF_019279795.1. NCBI lineage: Eukaryota > Metazoa > Chordata > Ceratodontiformes > Protopteridae > Protopterus > Protopterus annectens. Next base: position 1,996,345,036 of record NC_056726.1, on the reverse strand, counting down.
ACCCCTCCCCTAAGTGTCTCAGCCTGCCGACCTGCAGTCCCTGGATGGCTGTGGAGCAGCAAGCTATGTGTGTCACATCTGATATCCTGGGTCATAGTAAAACTTTTCTGCCACAAAGGCAACTGCGGTTCCTTAGTGAGATCCATAAAGGGAACCGCAGAAGGGGAAGACTGTGCTATATCCATGGACTTCAAAGGCAATGAAGGAGGAGAATAAGAAGGGGTCTTTGGAGATGGGTGATCACCTCCCAAGGAAGGATAGTTCCTGAGGGGTGGGATACCTCTGGCCAAGAGTACCTGGTCCACAAGACACAACACATCATCTTTGGAAAGGCTTCTAGTGGACCTCACGGAGACTGAGGGAGAAACAGGCCTGTCCACAGAAGAGGCAGACTCAGTGCCCATCTCATCTGACCGCACCGAGGACAACGGTGCCGAGAGAGACTGGACTACTGTTGTCTGCACTGAAGAAGTCATCAGTGCCGAAGAAGTCATTGTCTACACCAATACAGGATTGGTGCAAAAGTGGTTGTTGGTGCCGAAGCTGGAACCGACAAAACTGGAGTCAACAATAAAGGCTTCGGTTCTGAGGAAGATTTCGGAGCCGACGCGGTCAAGGTCTGCACCGACTGAACGGTCGGTGCCGCTACAGTGGTAATGGTCTGAACCGAGGACCCACTTGGTGCCGATATATAGAAGGCAGGAGAAGATGGAGCCAAAATCATTAATGGAGCCAAAAGCCTCGGTGCCGAACGTCTAGGCACCGAGAGCACTGGGGCTGACTGAGACAGCTCCGGAGCCAAAAAATTAGCCTTTTTAGGTTTTGGTTGGTGAGAGTCCCCAGCCAGGGACAAAGGCAAAGATTTAGCCTTAGTAGAAACATCCATTTTCTTATGGGCTCTAGGAGGGGTTGAGACCTCCGACCCAGAAATAGCCTCTGAAAAGGGAGATTTTAGAAGTCCCTTTAGTATCAGCTTGTTTTTCCTTTCCAACAAAGTTCTATTAGAAAAGTTCTCACAAATAGTACAGGGTGGTTCAACAGATAAATGGGAAGCTCCCAAACAATAAACACACAAAGAGTGTGCATCAGAAGTAGGCAGTTTATGTCCACAATCAGAACACCGCTTAAACCCCGGACTACCTTTTTTATCTGCCATGACCGTAAATTAATTAATAAAAAAATACCAACAATGGTACAAGAGAGCACCCGAAGGTATGAGAGAGAAAAGGGAAAAAGATTACCAACAATGGTAAGGAGAGAATACCTCACGGTAAAAGTAGTAAGGAAAAAGCAGAAAAACCTGAAGAAATTAGGAACGCTAGATGCGATAGGGTAAGAGACAAGAAAATATGAAGTTTTCTGACAGAAAAGTAATTTGTAAAGCAATTAAACAACAACTGACTGCACTTAGCTCAAGAGAAGTAGCTTGACACGACCAGATGGCAACACGGCAAACGGAATCTGGGGTAACAGGGAGAGGGGGATTGTGGGTAAGAGTTTAGCTCGAGAGTTTGAAGCTGACGCAAGCTTGGAAAATGGCCGGCTCGGTTCTGAGCTCAGAACCGATACCCATGCCTAAGGAATGAACGAGGATTAACAATATCAGATCGTCTGTTTAGATAAGGTTAGAAGACCTAACAGGGTTACTTCCTTCAAGATGCATGTTCTTCCAAATGGACACAATATTTGTTTTGAACCCTGTCGTCATCACTACTATGTAAAATAAAGGTTATGCAGTAATGGTAAACCACAGCAAGTCATCCAAGGCTACAACTATGGTTTAGACTCCTGGGATTATAATCTTGGCATTATGGTGTTTAATACCATTAGTGAAGACAATCAGTTGGTGGCCACAAGGGAAGATAAGGAGTTCTTGAAAATTATGAGTGAAGAATTCTGTCAGGACAACTACAACAGCTGGGTGGCACCTTTACCATTCTGTACCCCAAGAATGAAATTGCCAAACAATAGCAGCTTGCCAATTCATGATTTATTTCACTGGAATGAACCCTAAACAGGAAATCTGCAATGAAAAGGCATTTTGTTGACTTCATGCAGAAGGTGTTTGATAGAGGTCATGCTGAACCTGCTCCTCCCCTTAAGGAAGGGGAAGAATGTTGGTACCTTCCATGTTTTGGTGTGTATCACCCTCACAAGCCAGGCCAAATCAGAGTGGTCTTTGACTCAAGTGCTTGCCATGAAGGTGTTTCTCTTAATGACCTTCTCCTCTCTGGGCCAAATCTAAACAATAACTTAACTGGGGTCTTGATCCATTTCAGACAAGAACTGACTGCGGTAATGGCTGACATCCAACAAATGTTCCATTGTTTAATTCGTGAAGATAACAGAAACTACCTCAGATTTCAGTGGTAATGCAATAATAATGTCAACGACAAGGTCATAGACTATCAGATGAAGGTACATGCGTTTGGTAACAGCCCATCTCCTGCACTCGCAATATACGGGTTGAGAAGAACTGCCCAAGAAAGTGAAAGGGAATTTGGGTCTGATGCATGTCAGTTTGTTGAAAGAAACTTTTATGTAGATGACGGGCTTAAATCTTTTCCCACAGAGGAAGAAGTGATCAATCTCCTTGCCAGAACTCAAGATATGCTGGCTGTATCTAATCTCAGACTTCACAAGATAGTCTCCAGCAGCATCAAGGTAAATGGAGCCTTTCATTCTGAGGACCATGCTGACAGTTTAAAGAACTTTGAACTAGGGTCTAATATCACCCTCATGCAATGCAGTCTTGGGCTGCTTTGGAATGTCAAGCAAGACTCATTCATATTTCAAATATCAGCTTGTACAAGCCCTTCACCAAATGTGGAGTTTTGCCTGTAGTAAACTGCATCTACGATCCACTGGGCTTCATAGCACCCTTTACCATTCAGGGCAAGATACTATTAAGACAGCTCACTTCCGAAACTGTGGACTGGGATACTCGTCTCCCCAGAGAAAAACAACACAGATAGGAAACATGGAAGGATTCCCTGAATGCCTTGGAGAAACTTCAAATACCATGCTGCTACACCCCTACTGGAAATATCAGTGCTAACAAAAGAGAGGTTCACATCTTCTCTCATGCTTCCATTAAAGCTATAGCTGCTGTGGCTTATCTCAGAGTAATAGGATTAGAAGGAAAAGTAACTGTTAGATTTGTCCTTGGTAAGGCAAAACTCACTCCAAAACCTGCTCATATCGTGCCAAGGCTCGAACTTTGTGCAGCAGTGTCAGCCATTGAAACTGCTGAGCTTATAAATCTTGAAATGGACATGAAAATTCATTCCTTTGATTTCTACACAGACAGTAAAATAGTCCTTGGATACATACTCAACCAAACAAGGCAGTTATATGTGTATGTTAGTAACAGAGTGGAACGCATTAGGATGTTTTCTGGTCCCAACCAATGGCATTACATTCCTACCGATGTCAACTCTGCTGATTTTGGCACCCATATTGTATCGGCATCTGCCTTTCAGGACATTTCCTGGACATCTTCCCCAGGATTTCTTCTCCAAGAGGTTATTACAAACCATGTTGATTCCAATTTTGAACTGGTAAACCCTGATTCTGACAAAGAAATCAGACCTACCACCATTACACTTACCACTTCTGTGAAACCTAGAGTGGGGCTGAGTTCTCATCATTTTAAACATTTCTCCAGGTGGTCATCTGTTGTACGTGCCATAGCACGACTTATTCATGTTGCTCACCTATTTGTAAACAAAAACAACAATCCTAAAGCCTGTCATGGGTGGCACATATGTAAAGAACATCCCTCCGTCAATGAAGTCTTTTAAGCAGAGCAAACAATTATCTGAAGTGTTCAACATGAGGTGTACTCTCAGGAAATCCACAGCATTTCAAAGGTAGCCTTCTTTATAAATTAAACCCAATAATCGACAACCAGGATGTTCTCAGAATTGGAGGTCACTTGGGAAAAGCTGATCTCAGCAATATAGTACAATATCCTGTCATTATTCAAGGCCAACATTACATTGCAACATTACTGGTAAGACATTACCATGAGCAAGTTCAGCACCAAGGTTGCCACTTTATTATAAGTGCTATAAGATTTGCAGGTTTGTGGATTGTTGGTGCTGGAAGGCACATATCCTCCATACTTCATAAATGTCAAAAACTGAGAGGGAGACACCAGCAATAACAGATGGCAAATCTCCCACCTGACAGACTAAGCACATATCCACCCTTTACTTATGTTGGCATGGATGTTTTTGGCCCCTGGTCTGTAGCAAATCATAGCAGTCATCACGGAGCTGCTAACAACAAATATTGGGCCATACTGTTTACTTGTCTTGGCATTCATGCTGTGCAAATTGAAGTCATAGAATCTATGGAGACTTCATGTTTTATTAATGCCTTCAGAAGATTTCTCTCTATAAGAGGACCAGTAAAGCTCCTAAGATCGGACTGTGGAACCAACTTCACAGGGAGAAACAATGATTTGGAAGTAAGGAAATTCTTAATCTTAATCTTAAATTTCCTACCAAACTAACATCCCTGGAATCCACACCACTCTTCAAAAAACAACATAGAATCCACCTATCTTTACAATGGTTTTGCCCCTGTACTAATCCTGACTAATTTTTTCCTCCTTATTCCACCATCTTCACATGCACAAAATATGCATCCCTTGAAGAAGAATGAAAAAAAAAAAAAATATTCACCCTGTCTTGTCTTTTTTACATTAAGTTGTATTTTACTCTCTAATATTGCCTTTTCACATGTTAATCCTGTTATAAACATGTCATTTTATATTCTCTTATGTAATGAATATTTCACTTTTATTGGTTTCTATATCAAATTAATTTTTTTAAAATATGTATTCTTACGTACTATTTTTTTGGTTACAATTTTATAATAATGCTGTAGTGGAGCTTTTCTCCCCGGGCCTCTACTGAAAATGGACATATATCCAGTTAGACTAGCCCGGTTAACAAATGTAAAGTAAAATGAAAAATAAATAAATAAAACAATTAGCAAAGGGTGTGAATGGAATTTCAATCCTCCTCATTCGTCTCACATGGGGGGTTCTTGGGAACGTATGATTGGGATCACTCGAAGAATGTTAGATTCTATGCTACTCAGTCTTACATCTTCCCAACTCACTCACGCAATCTTAACTACCCTTCTGGCAGAGGTCTCTGTCATAATCAATGCCAGGCCATTCATTCCAGTGTCTGCGGATCCATATTCTCCATTGTTGCTCACTCCAGGTACTCTGCTAACTCAAAAAATTGTAGTAGTGCTTGCACCTCCAGGGGACTTTGACTGCTCTAATATTCATAGATGACAATGGAAACAAGTTCAGCACCTTGCTATTGTGTTCTGGAGTCATTGGAAGAAGGAATACCTTTCTACTCTTCAAGGTCGCAATAAATGGCAAGTCGATAAGCCGAATTTAAGAGTACGTGATGTGGTTCTTCTCAAAGACAAAGAAGCTCATTGTAACCACTGGCCCATGGGACTCCTTACGCAAACTATGCCCAATAATGATTGAAAGGTTCAGAAGGTTGAGGCCAAGGTAATTAAGAAAGGTTCAGTGCTACTTTTCTTCAGACCTGTCACCGATCTGATGTTACTTCTTTCCAAGTATGAAAACGCATCTTCAGATTCTACTACCTAAACTTTGATTCTATTCCCATTCCTGCTTGCCCAGGTCTTCAGAGGTGTTGGCAACAGCAAGAATTCATTATGATATTTGCATTTATCCTCTTGTTCTCCCCTCTCTCTTGTTTTTCAGGTTCCAGAGGATGCAAAGGTTCCAAATATAGCATGGTCTTGATGTTTATTGTTATTGTTGTTTGGTGAAATTTAAAGATTTCAGGTGAGGAGTGTCATGTTACACATGCTTGTGTATTTGCTGTTCAGCTAAGAAATTGTCTTTTTTGTATTTTGTCCTAGCTGTTTTCCTGTAGCCTAGCTCTGTTAGTTAACTCCTCCCTTCTCCCCAATTTTCTTCAGTTGTGTGTTAGACTCCATTGCAGCCACATGTCTATTGCTGGAGTGTGTCAAAGCATCATTATTTGACCTTTGGAATGCCATCTTGTATTAAGATCTGCACAGTTTGGAAATTAAGCTGTTTAACGGTCTTCACAGGTGTCATTCCAATTGAGTCATTGTCTGCTAACACTATCTGTTTTCAGGCTTTGCTGAATCCAGGACTGTTTGATCTCCCTGGTATAAAAACCGCTTAGCGCAGTTTTGCACTTGTATACAGCTCAGCAAGCTCCTCGTGGTGCCCTGCAGAGTCCTACAAGTGGCGAGAGACAAAAGAGAGACTTTGGACTTGATTAAGTATTGTTTTTGCTGGTTGTTTCCCTGAAACGCTAATCCTGCCTAAAACGTGGCTTTTCAGTGCTTCTGTGGATCCCTAGTGATATCTGCATTGCTTACTGTCCTTATTTCTTTGTTGCACTTGAAAAAAGTTACTGTTTGCTGTTTTTGCATTTAAGTTACCTGCAACACAGTCGCAGGCTACACACTCAAGTGCGCTAGCCTCCACTGTGTATTTAAAGTAATTTAAGCTCTGCATTTCTGTTGTTTCTGGAAAAAAAACACATAAACACTCCTTGTTTTCCCACCTTTCTGAACTAGTCTAGTCCAGTTTTCAGGCTTTGCTGAATCCAGGACTGTGGTAAAGGTTCCTGTGTTGCCCATATCATACTTGGATAATTAGATGGCTTCCTTGTTCACTGTGAGAGAGGGAACGCTGAGCAGCCTATCTGTCCCTGTAGGAGTGGTCCCAGCCCAACAACTTGTAGCTCACTGGCCATTTTGAGCTAATTTCTATCCTTTTGATCTCCCTGGTATAAAAAACATATAGAGTGGTTTTGCGGTTGTATACAGCTCAGCAAGCTACTCGTGGTGCCCTGCAGAGTCCTACAAGCGGCCGAGAGACAAAAGAGAGACTTTGGACTTGATTAAGTATTGTTTTTGCTTGTTGTTTCCCTGAAATGCTAATCCCACCTAAAACGCGGCTTTTCAGTGCTTCTGTGGATCCCTAGTGATATCTACATTGCTTACTGTACTTATTTCTTTGTTGCACTTGAAAAAAGTTACTGTTTGTCATTTTTGCATTTAAGTTACCTGTAACACAGTCGCAGGCTACACACTCAAGTGCATTAGCCTTCTCTGTGTATTTAAAGTAATTTAAGCTCTGCATTTCTGTTGTTTCTGAAAAAAAAAAAAACACAAAAAAGCTCCTTGTTTTCCCACCTTTCTGAACTAGTCTAGTCCAGTTTTCAGGCTTTGCTGAATCCAGGACTGTGGTAAAGGTTCCTGTGTTGCCCATATCATACTTGGATAATTAGGTGGCTCCCTTGTTCACTGTGACAGAGGGAACTCTGAGCAGCCTATCTGTTGCTGTAGGAGTGGTCCCAGCCCAGCAACTTGTAGCTCATTGGCCATTTTGGGCTAATTTCTATCCTTTTGATCTCCCTGGTATAAGAAACGCTTAGCACGGTTTTGCACTTGTATACTGCTCAGCAAGCTCCTCGTGGTGCCCTGCAGAGTCCTACAAGCGGCAGAGAAACTTTGGACTTGATTAAGTATTGTTTTTGTTGGTTGTTTCCCTGAAACACTAATCCCACCTAAAACGTGGCTTTTCAGTGCTTCTGTGGATCCCTATTGATATCTGCATTGCTTACTGTACTTATTTCTTTGTTGCACTTGAAAAAAGTTACTATTTGTCGTTTTTGCATTTAAGTTACCTGTAACACAGTCGCAGGCTACACACTCAAGTGCACTAGCCTCCTCTGTGTATTTAAAGTAATTTAAGCTCTGCATTTCTCTTGTTTTTGGAAAAAAAACACAAAAAAACTCCTTGTTTTCCCGCCTTTCTGAACTAGTCTAGACCAGTTTTTAGGCTTTGCTGAATCCAGGACTGTGGTAAAGGTTCCTGTGTTGCCCATATCATACTTGGATAATTAGATGGCTTCCTTGTTCACTGTGAGAGAGGGAACTCTGAGCAGCCTATCTGTCCCTGTAGGAGTGGTCCCAGCCCAGCAACTTGTAGCTCATTGGCCATTTTGGGCTAATTTCTATTCTTTTGTTCTCCCTGGTATAAAAAATGCTTAGCGTGGGTTTGCGCTTGTATACAGCTCAGAAAGCTCCTCGTGGTGCCCTGCAGAGTCCTACAAGTGGCCGAGAGACAAAAGAGAGACTTTGGACTTGATTAAGTATTGTTTTTGCTGGTTGTTTCCCTGAAACGCTAATCCCGCCTAAAACGCGGCTTTTCATGTGCTTCTGTGGATCCCTAGTGATATCTGCATTGCTTACTGTACTTATTTCTTTGCTGCACTTGAAAAAAGTTACTGTTTGTCATTTTTGCATTTACGTTACCTGTAACACAGTCACAGGCTACACAGTCAAGTGCACTAACCTCCTCTGTGTATTTAAAGTAATTTAAGCTCTGCATTTCTGTTGTTTCTGAAAAAAAAAATCACAAAAAAACTCCTTGTTTTCCCGCCTTTCTGAACTAGTCTAGTCCAGTTTTCAGGCTTTGCTGAATCCAGGACTGTGGTAAAGGTTCCTGTGTTGCCCATCTCATACTTGGATAATTAGGTGGCTTCCTTGTTCACTGTGAGAGAGGGAACTCTGAGCAGCCTATCTGTCCCTGAAGGAGTGGTCCCAGCCCAGCAACTTGTAGCCCATTGGCCATTTTGGGCTCATTTCTATCCTTTTGATCTCCCTGGTATAAAAACCGCTTAGCGCAGTTTTGTGCGGGTTTACACACTGCGCAGTGCTGTTTAGCTGCGGTTAAACTATTCCAGGCTCCACGATGTCTGCACTTCAGTTTTTCCCTTGAAACTTGATACACTTCAACCCAGCACTAGAAATAAGGCATTTTAATACCGGAACTTACTAAAACTCACTAAAGCTAGTACTAGGTGGGGGTTGCTTGGGTGTATGCTTAGGAGGTCGCTTTTGTTTAGGCAGGTTCTTATTTAGAGCCTCCGAGTATGTTTTTGCGTGTTTCTGAGAGTTGTTTGATGGTGCAGCTATGGCTGGTCTATGTGAGTTTGGTAATGTGGTGCTAGTGTTGCCCTTCTCCTTGTGACTGGATGATCCAGTCGTGGGTTGAGAGAGCTTAGCCTCCAACTTGACTGTGTAGCTGCATCTCTCACATATGTTTTTGTTGGTTGGGAGGAGGAGAGGGTTGTCTGTGCACATGAGGCAATTGTAACATTGCCTCAGGATACCCAGATTCACCAGCTGGACCGGAGAGTACACCTGAAGCTGTCCCTTGAACATGCCTGAATAGATGGTTTGGACTGTATTGCTGATTGGATGAGTAAAGAGCCTTATACTTCCTGAGTATAGGACTGAAGTGCCAGCTGTAAGCTAGCTGTAAGCTAGTACTAGCTTTAGTGAGTTTTAGTAAGTGCCAGTCTTAAAATGCCTTATTTCTAGTGCTGGGTTGAAGTGTATCAAGTTTCAAGGGAAAAACTGAAGTGGAGCCTGGAATAGTTTAACCGCAGCTATACAGCGCTGCGCAGTGTGCAAACCCGTGCAAAACTTCGCTAAGCGTTTTTTATACCAGGGAGATCAAAAGGATAGAAATGAGCCCAAAATGGCCAATGGGCTACAGGTTACTGGCCAAGACTCTTGCCGCCCCAATACTGCCTTTTTTAGGCAAGGCTCAAAAGACAAACCTGCCTCCATAAACAACAATAATAAACAAAAACTGAGGGTAATGCTGCTCAACGCCAGAATTCTAAACCTCAAAATGCACGCACTCGAGGCTCTCCTTAATATGGAAAAAATCAACGTATGTGCAGTGACAGAAACCTGGTTCAAGGCTCCAGAGTGCACCCCAGCACTACCAAGCTATAACTCCTACCATACCTTTAGGCCCCAAAACCAGGACCGGAACACAAAAGGAGGGGGTGTGTCCATATTCATCAAGAACACCCACACCTCCAGGCTAGTAGCACAGCACGTGGAATCTGAGACCATCCAAGTGCAATTGACAGCGGGTAAATTGACTGTTCAATTTATAGCTTGCTACAGATCTCCCACCTTGTCACAGGACCCTCACACAGCATTCCTGATAACATTAGAAAGTATGAAGATTCTACCCAACACCATGCTACTGGGTGACTTCAACTATCCAAACATTGACTGGGAAAACTACTCAAGCTCAAACGCCCTAGCCCAACGCTTCCTTGAGTTTATACACTCAAACACCCTGGAACAGCTGGTTACCACTCCAACAAGAGGTGACAACATACTGGACCTGGTCATCACCAACATGGGGAACCTATGTTCCACACCTGAGTTAAACTCGTCATTGGTAAGATCAGATCACAAACTAATCACACTGGACATCCACATCCCGACCCCCACCCCACAGTCAAGGAAATCAAGGTAAAAATCTTCTCTAAAGCCAACTTCACACTCCTCAAGACCAAGGTGGGAAGTTTCAAAGCTCCCAATCAAATGGAAAATGATGACCCATCAGCAGAATCCTTTACACGCGCATTCTATGAACACCTTCAAGAATGCATGGACTGAGCCATCCCAAGTAAAACCAAGACCAACTCCTCAAAAAAGAGGAAACCAGTCTGGTGGACCCCGGCCATAAATAAACTTTACAACAGAAGGAGGAAACTCTTGCAAGATAGAACAAAATTCCAAAATAAGAAGGCATCTCTGATTAACATCAGTAAAAAACTGCACTCCCTCATTAAATCACCCAAGGCCAACTTCGAAAGAAAAATAGACAATGACTCTAGGATAACCACAAGGCCTTCTTTAACTATGTCAAGGGTCTAGGGGCAAACTCTCATATATGCTCTGAGCTAGTGCATAGCGGCCATAAATACACTGAACCAACCGACATTGCCAACATCCTGGCTGACATGTTCAGTGCAAACTTCACCCCCCCTCCACCAAAGGGGCTAACACCCCTCCCAGTAGAATGTGGTGCTCCAGATATCTCAGACACACAAGTAAAGACAGCCCTTGCAAAGGCCAAAAACACAGCATCAATGGGACCAGATGGTATCCCATGTTGTGTCTTACACGAGCTTCAAAATGAACTAACCTCCCCATCTCAAAACACTATTCAAACTCAGCCTCTCTACAGGCTATGTAACCAAAGAATGGTGTACAGCAACAGTCGTACCACTCCACAAAGGTGGTGCCACAACTGACCCTGGGAACTATCGCCCTATAAGCTTGACTAGCTTGGTCTGCAAAGCCATGGAATACATTGTCATGGAGCTCATTAACAGGGACATTGGGAACCTCCAGATACTGGACCCCACCCAGTTTGGCTTTGTTAAAGGCAGATCTTGCCTCCAGAACTTGGTCGACTTCTTCGAAACAGTCACTAAGGCCATAGATAAAGGGAAGGTGGTCCACACAGCATATCTGGACCTCGCTAAGGCGTTCAACACCATCCCACACTCAGGAATCATAGACAAACTCACCAGCTTAAATATCAACCCCCATGTGACGAGATGGGTTGCCAATTGGCTCTCAGACAGAACCTACACTGTAAGAGTGGCAGGCACCATGTCTGACTCTAAACTAGTCAAAAGCAAAGTCCCACAGTGGTCAGTCCTGGGGCCCCTCCTGTTCGGTATATATTTCTCCGAAGTACAGGCAAATGCGGAGGGACTGTGGCTAACCAAGTTCGCAGATGACTGTAAATTGGGTGCAATAATTGACTCTCTGGCTGACACAGACATCCTGAAAAAGGGTCTCTCAGAGACAAACACCTGGTGTCAAAGTCACGGCCTCAAGCTAAATGCCAAAAAATGCACAGTAATCACATTCGGGAAAAACAAAGTACCTACAAACTACCACACAGATGGGAATCCACTAAGTACAGAAAAGCAATTAGGGACCTGGGTACCCAAGTAGATAGCATGCTCTCCTTTGAGAACCACATAGCCAAAACGGTCAGGAAATCCTTCTATGTGGCACACCTGATCACAAAGGGTTTCTCATCCAGATTCAAGGAGGTGATTGTGCCCCTTTACTCCTCACTCATTAGGCCCATAATAGAGTACAATGCCCCATTTGGGATGAACAACTAGAAAGACCACAGAAGTACCTCACTAAGAGGATTAAGGGCCTTAAACAATTACCCTATGAAGCACGACTAAAAAAGCTCCAGCTCTTCTCAGTCACTTACCGTCTGCTCAGAGGTGACCTATGCCTGACCTATAGGGCCATGTCAAACCATGAACTAATGGACACGCTTCACCTCAAAAAAATGAGATCTCTCAGAACCACTTGTTCTAGTGACTTGAACCTATGCACAACAATAAACAGGACATACTGGAGGGATAGATTCCTGTCCCAGCGACTCCCCTCACTCTGGAATAGAATCCCAATCCATATTCGACAGTGCTCCTCTCTGACCCTCTTCAAGAGAAATCTTGATGAGTGGATGGGTAATCGTAAGTTCTACCCTGGGATCACTTCAGGAGCCCTCTTAGACAGAGGCCCAGGTTACTAATCTAATGGGGAGGCGAAAGCCATCACTCTGTGGCTAGGCTTATAAATGCCCCTTGGCAGATAGCCTAGTACTTACCTATGAACCTATAATAAAGGACAGGCTCATGTGTGGTATTAATAATACTGCTGTGAGAAAGATCTTGCTTTGTGACAGTGATTTAACATTGAGTAAAGCCACAGAGATTCGTCAAATCCATGAAGTGACAGAAAAATACACAAGTATTCTTGCAAGTGACAAGAGCATGGTTTCAGCAGGCTCCAGAAAAAATGTAGATAGCATGCAACACATGGCAAACAGAAGGAGGCCTAAGCATATGGCAGCCACAGCCCCTGGTGGCTCATCAAGGAAACCACGTAGTTTACAAGCATGTTCTAAGGCCAATTCAGTTAAAGGAGCATGCTCAGTACAGTACAAGCATGAATCAGCAAAACCCAAGTCCAGCTTTACTGTTTGTCACAATTGTGGTGCAAATCATGAGTCTAAAAGACAGAAATGCTTAGCATTCGGTCAGCAATGTCACAAGTATACAAAATGGAACAACATTTCCAAAAAGTTTGCAACTCAAGTAAACCTCACATAGTTGTAAAGAAAGGTCGCACAAAAATGCAGGTTAGTCAAGTAGAGACGCAGCACTCAGCTTTCTATGTGGATGGTGTATCAGTAATTGGTGAAAGAGCTGATGCAGTGAATTTATTGGCAAAAAGCAAAGTATTCTGTACTGTCCAGATCAATGTTAAATCCACAAGCTTAAAGCAGCCACTGGTTCAAAGTGTAATATTATATCAGCAGACACATTTGCTAGAGTGAGAACTAATGAGCAGCTCAATGTGTCCAGTAGTGCTAAACTTGTTGTTTATGGAGATGAAGAGATTCAAACTGAAGGCTCAGTGATGCTTTCATGTTATTTGGCCAAGAACTGTTGCAACTTGTTATTCTATGCAGTCAAAAGACCAGTACAGTCTTTATTGGGTCTCAAAGATAGTTTGAGAAGGAATATGTTTTCTTTTATCAAAGAAGTTCATCACATAAGTGCATCTCCTAGTTCTAATTTTTCTGAAGCCCTTTTCTTAGAATATGGTAATGTTTTCGATGATAAGTTGGGCAAACATCCAGTAGTGTATTCTGATAGAGATTGTATAAAATAAAATGCTTTCCCCAAAATTATACTGTGTGTGCAGTAAAAGAAAATATGGCTTGCTTTGCAAGAACAGTTAATTTCTTGTAAATGTTCAGCTTAGATATTAATAACATATAGCTGCAGGCTTACTGTAAATGGCATCCTGTCATAGAAAAAAGGAAGTTGACTTTCTGTGAGCTTTCAGATGCAGAAATAATTAAATAAAATACAGACACTTCAAGTGATGAAAAGATGATGTGGAGAGACTTTTTGTGAAGTCTTCAGATACAGTAAGGAAGAAAATAACCAAAGAAGGACATATTTGTCATTTCAACAGAAACTGTCCAGCCTAGAAATAACCATGGACTTTTTCATGATACAAACAGAAACCAGAAGATCAAGTCACAAGGACATTACAAATAACATTGTTTGACATTTAAAAGGGTATATAAATTGGACAGCATATTCACTCTTTAGTGACGTTTTTGGACTGAGTGTGCATTAGTCTGTAGTTATATATGTCTAGCCGTGTTATAATAGAATTGAAATAACTCTGACAGTATTAACTGTTTGGCAAGAATTTGTACTAATACAAATAAATATTAATGGATACAGTAGTATGGTGTCAGCCTAGCTCTCTGCTAGTAATATGTTACATATTCCATGAAGTTAGAGCCAGAGGTCACTCCAGTAGTCAGACAAGCAAGAAGAGTTCCAATAGCTATGCAGGATAAAGTTAAGGCTTAGTTGGATAAAATGGTGCAGCAAGGTGTAATTTGCCCAGTTGCAGAATCAACTGAATGGGTATCGTCTATGGTAGCAGCTCACAAAAAAGTCTCAGATGAAATCAGAATATGCATTGACCCAAGAGATTCGAACAAAGCATTGAAAAGACCATATCATCCAATGTGCAAAGTCAAAAAAGTTTCAGCCCTAATACCAAATGCCACTGTTTTTTTCTGTCTTAGATGCAAAGAGTTCATTTTGGCAAGTGATGCTTGATCACAAATCCTAATTACTAACCACTTTTAGTACTCCATTTGGCAGATACAGATTCTAAGGATGCCATTTGGAATAAATTCTGCAAGTGAAGTCTTTCAGAGTGCAATGGAGGAATTTTTGGGGGTTATCCTTGTGTCATAATAGTAGATGATTTATTGGTTGGAGGCAATGGTGAAGCAGAGCATGACAGAAACCTAAAGAAAGTTCTAGACATAGCACGTGAAGTAAACTTGAAGATCAATCATCTGAAGTGCAAATTCAGACTTCCAGAAATTACATATGTAGGTCATTTATTTACCAGTACTGGCTTGAGACCAGACCCGACCAAGCAAGCAGCTATTCTTGAGATGGCAGGACCAGACAATGTTCAAGATATATAGCGTTTCTTAGGCATGGTCAACTATTTAGACAAGTTTATACCAGACATCAGTGAGTTGACAGCACCTTTAAGAGAGCTAATGTGCAAAAATACTGCATGGTCATGGTTATAACAGCACAAGAAGGCGTTTGAAGACCTCAAGCAGAAAATTGCCACCTCACCTACATTAAGATACTATGATGTGAGCAGACCAGTTACTCTTTCCTCTGATGCTTCAAAATTTGGTCTTGGTGCAGTTATACTTCAAGAGGGCAGACCACTAGCCTATGCATCTAGAACACTTACCCAAACTGAGATGCAGTATGCTCAAATTGAGAAAGAACTTTTGGCAATAGTATTTGCATGTTCCAAGTTTCATGATTATTTTTTATGTTCAAGCTATTCAGATTGAAACTGACCACCAAACTCTAGTTACTTTTCTAAAGAAGCCTATGTATTCAGCTCCAGCAAGATTACAAAGAATTGTGCTCAAACTGCAAACAACTTCATAATGGCCTATATGAAAGGCAAACTACTCTAGATGGCTGATACCTTATCCAGATCACCCAGGAATACAAAGGAACAGCTTGACACAGAGAAGTTTGACTTCGACATGATGGCAGTCCATACGTTTTCGACCACTAGGCTTGATGAGTTGAGAGATCACATAAAGACTGATCCAATTTTGCAAAAGCTCAATCACTACATTAATGTTGGATGGCAGTCAAAGCAATCTAGTGTACCACCTGAAGTGCAAACCTATTTTCCATACAGAGATGAAATATTGATGGAAGATGGGATTATTTTCAAAGTTCCTAAAATTGTTCTTGCTTCCTTACAACATAAGTACATTCAGATTTTGCATCATGGTCAACCAGGTTCTGCATCCACTAAGAGGCGAGCGAGACAATTACTATTTTGGCCTTTATTACTGAAAAACATTGATAAAGTACTTTCTTCTTGTTCAGCATGCAACAGTACTAGAGCATATTTGCAAAGAGAACGATTTCAGCTAAATCCAGTTCCTGAACTACATTGGTCAACAGTAGCCACTGATATCTTTGAGTGGGACAATCAACACTACTTGGTATTGGTAGACTCTTATTCAAATAGGTTTGAGACTGATCTACTACCTAATCTAACATCCACTACTGTTGTTACTAAGCTGAAACATCATTTCTCAGTCCACGGTAGTCCGCACAAAGTTATTTCTGACAATGGTACTCAATTTACTAGTCAGTTGTTTCATAAATTTGCAAGAGAATGGGATTCTGTACATGTTACTAGCAGTCCTGAATATCCACAGTCAAATGGTCTAGCTGAACATGCAATGCAGAGTGCAAATCAATTACTTGAAAGGTCAAAGTGTGACAATACTGATGTTTGTTTAAATTTGCTTAATCTCAGAAACATACCCCATGATGATATTCTCGGCTTGCCTGCTCAAAGACTTCTTTTCAGACAAACCAGAACTACGCTACCTATTAGTTCCAGTTTATTGAGGCCTAAAGCTAAGAACAATAAAATCATCTAGGCTCAATTATTCAAGAAGCAGTCATTCCAAAAGTCCACTTGTGACAAGTCAAGCAGATTTCTTCGTCCGTCGAGGGAAGGAGAGACAGTGAGAATACAAATGGGGAAAGGTTTTGACCGGATTGGTCAAGTTACAGGTACATGTACCGAGCTAAGATCTTACCTTGTAGAATCTGAGGGTATGGAGTACAGGAGAAATTGCAGGCATCTACTTCCTGTACCAGAATAATCATCACAACATTGTTTCAGTGACACAGACTCTAGATCTCAGAGTGAACCAAATGTTGTTCCCATTCCAGAGTGTGCTCCTACCTCTGATTCCATTCCTGAAGATGTTCCAAACAATTCTAAGATCGAACATTTTGCAAAGACAGCTCCAGTTGCTAAGTCCAATTCCAAGTTTTATGTCACACAATATGGGCAAGTATCCAGACCCAGTGTGAAATACACAGCAACATGGACTTAACTGTGTATATATGTACCTTATCTTGTGTAAATACATGATAGAAAACTGCTTGTGATATCTGCATGCCAAATAGCTTCATAACATTGCATGTTTCATTTTTTCAAGAGGGAAGATACAGATTAGAGTGCATGTGCTGTGTACTGTGTCTTGAAGTAGCATGCCAAAGACTGAGCATGCAAGTATAAATGCCAGGCATGTGCCATTTTGAGAGTGCAGCCAGGGAGTAAGCATGTATGATTGCAACATTTAATCTATATATAAGTTACTTAAGTTAAAGTCAGTAAACTTCTATCGTGATGTGTCTGTATGAAACAAGGCTGCTTGAACAGAAGCCACAAAGACTCTTCTATTGTGTCCAAAGTAGGAGAGCGACATGCATCAAAAACAAATATGCAATACTGAATTAATAGCAAATAAAGAATGCATTTTTACTGACAGCAAATTAATACAAATCAAATACATACATGTTAGCATTATTCTGATTTATTACCCAATAGCCAACACTGCTTTTGTTAAAACCTGGAGTGTGCAACGTAATAACAGTCTATTGCAGCAGTCTTAGGACAGGCTGGGCACCTGATTTTAGTATCAGTAGGGTCAGAAGGCTGTGGGTTCTATCCTCACAAAGGCACTTGGATTTATACTTAATAACAACGCATGAGTAGTAAGCATACTGGTCTACTGAAGATCCAGCCTTCAAATGAGGCAGCAAACCAAACTCACAATTATTTTTTTGAGGTATAAGACAAATTGTATATAGCTATGTCACTCATCAATAAGGAATATTTTTAAAAGGACTGAGATCTCAATCGTTATGAATTTTAAAAAATCAAATCACTTATTTCAATTAAATAAAAAAAAACATAAAGGAAATTCTGATAATATATAACAAAAATCAAAAGCTAAACCAGTCATGTCAGACACAGATGCCATATTCCAACATTCACTCATCCCACCTTTATGCATTATCCCTGATGTCTCCTGCCATTTTTCTAGGCTCAATCGTAATTTGAACTCCAGTCCAGGTCCTACCCTTGGGGGAGGGACACTTCTCCTGTTGAAGAATTATATTAGGACAACTCTGAAAGAAAACACCTCCCAAATTATATAAATCACAACTGGATCTGAACCAAGCTCTCCCTTCATTACAATCACAATAAACTCCAAAACTGAAAAGATCGTGCAAGAAATAATTTTATCTTAACCTACAATAAACCTCAAAATCAAAATTAAAAAAAAAAAAATTCTGGACAACATTTAATTACCTCCAAAAACCAGGCAAGGTTTCCAAACACAACCCATGTTCAAATGGCACAAATAAAAAACAGCCTTCAACTTCAATGCTTATTTTATATAAGCAATAATATCTCTCATCAAAGATAATCTATCAATTCCCCTCAAACTCTCCCTCTAGTAAAGAACCTCAGCTACTCTTTTTCTATTAAGCCCATACCGGCTGCAACCATCAAAAGGTATGTATTCAAGCTGAAAACCATCTACCCCTACAGATGGACTACCTTCCAGATGAATTCATTAAACCTGTGGTCAGTGCTCTAGTATACCATCTCCATCCTAATAAAAATATCCACACTAGAAGCCTGTCACTGCACAAAGAGGGACACCCCACAGAACTGACTAATTACAAACACATTGTCCTTCTTCCACCACCTTCTAAAATTCTCAAAAAAATATGTACATACACAATTTCTCCAACATCTCTTAGATAAAATCTTCTTTCACCAACACAGCAGAGTTTTTGTCCAAGCCACACTCTACCATCACTCTACATAGCTTCCTCAACATCATTAACCAGTATATGAATGAAGGTAGTCTACCCTTCATTCTATTCGTTGAGTTATCCTAAGCTTCTGATACGGTCTTCCACCAAATTTTACTACGGTTCAACATGTTTGATTAAACCACTGTTGCACCCGTCTAAACTATATGGATTATATCCTGCCTAGGATATAACAGCAAGCCAGTCTTACAAAGCCTTGAGCTTTGAGCTTTGAGCTCCTACCACATGCATCCAGACTACTGGTTACATGAACTCCAAGTGAGGAAAACCAGCAACCTGGATGCCAAAATCTTCAGGATTTTCTTGCCAACTGTAAAAAAGATAAGGAAGATAATGCTTACCTTCCCTATCAGGAATTTAACCTCTTACTCAATAGCTGTTTTCCCTTTTAGCCAAACAAATTTAAATACAGAAGAAAGAACATACAGCCTGCAGCTTCTGTACTGACTTCTGTGAAACATTTCAGAATTCATCAAGTTGAAAATGGAAACCAAAAGTCTTCAAATATTAGTATTAGTAACTGCCCCAATCTTAGAAGTGCCCAAGGTACAGATACACAATACTCTCCTAATTACCAGCTAAATCAGTCATACCATTCTGGGCTGCAATTGACTTTCACAGGAGCAAGACACTTAAGAACACCTCTGAAAAAGTAGATAACCCATGGATAATACATAGACCAGGTAGTATAACCCAGACACAGAAAACCTTATGGAAAGTCTGCAATATGTGGCAATAGGAATGTGATGATAAACATCTTTAAAATGTAGATTTATGAGAGGTAAAGTATAGTTGTGTACATCCTACTTACCTGTAACAGTAGATGTTCGAATTCCACACTGTCTTAGTGGCATTTTGGGTTATCTACCAAGGTAACCCAGCACTGGCCAGCTTAAAAAGCTCAGATTCTCCTCCATCTCTCTTCCTTTGACAGCTGATTGGTTCATCGTATCCACCTTTAATAGTGACAGGAAGTGAGTGTTCAGGCTTCTTCACTTCCATAAAGAAGGAGAGGAAAGTACCTGAAGCCAGAATCATCTATCAAGAGTAAAACTGCAGGCAATCACAATATCATATAAATATCAAATCCAACAATAACAGAGGTAAAGAGGTTGAAACCCACTTCGACTAAGCACAATTTGGGGGTATGCAAGGTGTGGGCTGTCACTGAGGCAGTGACAAATTTGAAAATCTACTGTTATAGATAAGTAGGGTTTATACAACAGTACTATGTTCATCATTCCCACTGCCACAGTGGCATTTTGGATAGATTATAAAAGCTTACTCTACCTGGTGTGTGGAAGGATAATGATCCAGGAGCCCCTGGAGAATGGTCCTAGCAAAGCCTGTCCTGATCCTTGTAAAGGAATCCAGTTTGTAGTGCTTTGTAAAGGTATGAAAAGAGGACCAAGCTGGGTTGCTGTGTCTAGAATGCTTCTAGAGTCCACCCCATTCCAATATGCCAATGAAAATGAGGCCCTAGTTGAGTGAGCCTTCATCTTGCGAGGAGGACTTTTTCTATGGTGGGATTAACAGAAAACAATAGCAGAGGATGACCATCATACACTAATTTGCTTAGAGACAGGTTGACCATTCTTAGTTCCCATATAGGAGACAAACAGCTGTTCAGCATTCCTAAAGATATTTGTTCTGTCAAGGTAGTACTTGAGCTGTCTGTGTGCATCCAAGGAATGTAGAATCTTTTCTCCATTTTTTTTAATCAGGATAGAACACTGAGAGACTGATTGTTTGAGTCAAGGTAAATTCAGAAAAAAAACCTTAAGTATGACAGATGGATTAGTGCATAACACAACCCTATCTTTGTGAAAAATCAGAGAGAGTTGATCCATTAAGAGAGCTTAGGATTGATCCATTGCGAGAGCTTGTAGCTGCAAGACTCATTTTGCAGATGTTATAGCAATAAGTAAAACAGTCTTTCAGGCAATGAACCATAAATAAGTCTGAGAGGCAGGTTCAAAAGGAACTAATGCCATTTTTCAACAATGAAGTTGAAATCTCAGGGAGGAGGAATTTGCTTTCAAGGGGATCTCATGTGCAACACTCCTTTCATAAACAGCATGAACACAAAAAAGAGACAAAAGAGACAGATGCATGGGCAGACAAGCTGAGATGACCACAAGATGCACTTTGATAGAAGCACCAAACCACTTCTAGGTAGCTCACACAAATATTTCAAAACAAGAGGGATCAAGTCTGTGAAGGAGGTTGTGGCAATTTCCCTTGGCCAATTCCATTAAAAGGGTGAACTAGCTTCGCTGGGACAAAAGCGGGTTACTACAATGATCTTTGGTAATTCTTTCTGAATCTTTGAAAGTAAACTGGAAATCATTAGAAAAGGTGGAAATGTATACAGGAACATTTCTGACCATGTGAATGACAGAGTATCTGTCTTCCAAACATAGCTGCAAGAACATCTAGAGCAGAATTTCTTCAGTTGCCTGTTTTGAAAGGAGGTAAATTAGAAGTTATGTACCTACCATAACGTTCCATGTTAGTTGTCTTCTCTCGCCTTCTTTGTTGCTGGATGGGGTTTGGAGCCGATACTCGGCTCCGACTCGGCACTTGCTAAGTTCGAGAGTCACTTTTACCAGCTCGAGGCAGCCCCATATCCCATGATGCAAGGCGGTAATTACCCAGATCTCGTTTGGTATCTAGAGGAAAAACTGCCTACCAAAAAACTTTCCACTAAGGAAAGAGGAACAACTAGCCTAAAAGGCTGTAAAGGGAGACAAGGTAATCAAGCCCAAGAACTAATTGGTGTCCAAGGAAGAAGAATCTTCCAGAGAAGGGGAGATCAAGGTCTGTCCAGGCAAGGGGGACAGGAGGGAGGGACGCAAGAAAGAAGGCGAGAGAAGACAACTAACATGGAACGTTATGGTAGGTACATAACTTCTAAATGTTAAGTTGTCAATCTCGCCTTCATTCTTGCTGGATGGGACCGCGTCCCTAGCACCTCTACCTGGGTGGCTCAATGGAACAGACTCTTGAGAACTGTGGAACCAAAGCTTGCCTTATCCCTGGAGGCCAAATCCAATTTGTAATGAGAAACAAAGGTATGAGGAATGGCCCAAGTGGCTGCTGCACAAATAGTATCTAAGGGCAGCCTAGACTGAAAAGCTGTAGAAGTGGCTAGGCCTCTTGTGGAATGTGCTTTAGGTTTTGAGCTGAGTTGTTTGCCCCTAAGTTGATAAATGTCAGAAATGGTGGAAGATAGCCATCTGGATAAGGTCACTTTAGAAACAGGGAGACCTTTTTTATTTTCAGCATAAGAAAGGAAGAGTTGATCAGATTTCCTAAATTGCTTCGTTCTGTCCAAGTAATATCTAAGTTGGCGGTGAACATCAAGGTAATGCAATTTTTGTTCCACCCTGTTAGAATAATTTGGAAAAAATACAGGAAGATCAATGGATTGGTTTAAATTTGTCCTAGAAGCAACCTTGGGCAAAAAGGATGGATTGGTTCTCAAGGATACCCTGTCCTTGTGGAAGACCAAATAAGGGGACGAACAGATAGGGCATGAAGTTCCGACACTCTTCTAGCCGAGGTAATGGCGACAAGAAAGAGTGTCTTCCAAGAAAGAAACTTTAATGAACATGAAGCAGCCGGTTCGAAAGGGGGAAGTATCAAGGATGCCAGCACTAAATTTAGGTCCCACTGTGGTGGAGGATCCCTAATAGGGGGCTTTAGAAGGAACACCCCTTTAAGAAAAGCTTTACAAAGCTTGTGGGACATAATGTTGTGGTCTGCAAACCCGACATGAAAGTTGGAGATTGCTGCCAACTGAACTTTGACTGTGTAAGAGGAAGAACCTGAGTGAAAAATTTCCGCTAGAAAATCCAAGACTGACTGAACCGGGGCAGTAAAGGGATCTATGTTCTTATCTTTCGCCCAGAGGGAGAAGCGTTTCCACTTACTAGAGTAAATCCTCCTGGTAGAGGACTTAAGAGAAGCTACTATAATGTCTCTAACGGGGTTAGAGATCATAGGAAGCCTGGCTAAGGAAGGAAGTGGAGCAACCAAGCTGTGAGGTTGAGGGAAGGAATGGACCGGTGCAGTTGACCTGACTGGTGGGTCAGAAGATCTGGCATTGGGTCCAGATGCCAAGGCTGCACCAAGAGATGGCGATGAAGGAATGGGAACCAAATTTGTCGAGGCCAGTAAGGGGCAATGAGAATCATTTTGGCTCTCAAAACGGACGCTTTCTGGAGTACCTGTGGAATCAATGGAAAGGGGGGAAAAGCATAAAGGAGTCCCTGGGGCCAATCTTGGGTAAGAGCGTCTCTGGGGGGATGGCTCAGAAGTGGGAAGAGAGAAAAGAAGTCTGGGCATTTGCTGTTTTGAGGAGTAGCAAAAAGATCGCAACATGGGCGGCCCCACTTCTGAAAAATCTCTTCCACTATGGATTGCTTGAGAGACCACTCGTGAGGCATGAGTATAGCTCTGCTCAATCTGTCCGTTATTATGTTGGTTTTCCCAGGGATATGCATTGCTACCAGAAACCGATGAGAGGAGATCGCCCATTGCCAAAGTCTGAGAGCCTCTCGACACAAGGGATAGGACTTGGTACCGCCCTGCTTGTTGATGTACCACACCACGGACATGTTGTCCGTGTGAACTGCAATAGTTCCTAAGGGAAGAAAGTCGTTGAGGGCTTGCAATGTTAAAAGCACTGCTCTCATCTCTAGGACATTTATGTGCAGGTGGTATTCGAATGGTTGCCACGTGCCATGAACCATCCTGCCCTGATAATGCCCCCCCACCCAATCAGGGAGGCATCCGAAGTGACTGTGGCTACCGGGGCCGGGGGAACAAATGGTCTGCCCTGATGGACTAGAGGAGAGGAAATCCACCAGGATAGATGGTTCTTGCAGGTCTGTGTCACTAGGATCTTGTGACGCATGGGAAGCTGCTGGAAGGACCATTGTGTGAACAACATCCATTGTAGAAGAGGCATGTAAAAACGGGCCAGAGGAAGGAGTGTGATGGCAGCAGCCATGAGGCCCAACACTTTCAAAACCAGCCTGGCTTGTACCTTTTTGCTGGCAAGGATGATCCGAACGTGGTTTTGGATATCTAGGATTCTCTGACTTGTTAGGTTTGCTGACATCCGAGTAGTGTCTAGATTTGCGCCTATAAAGGTAATAGATTGGCAGGGCGATAAGGAGGACTTTTCGAAGTTTACCAAAATTCCCAATTGACTGCAGAGACGTAGGGTGTAGTCTCTGGCTTGGATGAGTTGATGCCTGGTGGTGGCTGAGAGGAGCCAGTCGTCGAGATACAGAAACACCTGGAATCCTAGATGTCTCAGGTGAGCCGTGACCACTGCCATGCATTTGGTGAACACTCTGGGGGCTGTAGTGAGACCAAAGGGCAGGGCTCTGAATTGCAAATGACTGGTCCCCAACCGAAAGCGGAGAAACCTTCTGGAGCGTCTGTGGATTTTTATGTGATAGTACGCATCCTGAAGGTCTATGGAGCACATCCAGTTGTCTTTGCCCAGAAAGGGCAAAATCGATTGAAGTGTGACCATCCGAAATTTCATCTTTTTGACAGACTTGTTTAGTCTGTTGAGGTCTAATATTGGTCTCCGGTCTCCCGTCTTTTTGGGGACCAAAAAGAACCTTGAGTAGATTCCGGACTCTAAATGATCTTTTGGTACTGGCTGGATAGCTCTTTTCCTTAGAAGCTTTGACACCTCTAATCTTGCAATTTCCCTTAGACCGGGTGGTACGTCTGGAAGGGAACCTTTTTGAGGGAAGGGGCTTTCCTCGAAAGGAATCTTGTAACCCTCGGATATGATCGACTGTACCCATTTGTCTTGAGAGAGGGAAAGCCAGGCTTCTGGGTACAGCGACAATCTTCCCCCGACTGCCTCCAAGGGTGGGCAGTCGGGCAAGACCTCAGGGATGCTGGAAGGGCTTGTCAGAGAGAGGCTCTCTGGAGCCCTGGTTCTGTGGACCCCCTCTGTCCCTAGGGCGGTGTCTGTTATTATTACCCCCTCTGCCTCTGGGGGTAAACTGACCACGTGCGTCAGGCGTGACTCCTTGTGATTTCCGGAACCACATTTTCCCTCCCTTCTGACCTTTGGGGTAAGGTCTAGAAGGAGTGGAGAAACGGACTCCTACGGCAGAAAGAGTCTTGCCATCTTGCTCACACCTGGTCAACGTGTCCTTCACCTGAGGGCCAAACAAAGTTGACCCATCAAAGGGAGAGTTTGTGAAGGATGCCTTAAAGGGGTCTGCAAAATTACAGAGCCGCATCCAGGACTGACGTCTGAGAGCCACTCCTGTGCCTGCAGCTTTACTCGCCCCATCGGCTGCATAAGAAATGAGCCGCATGAAGGAGTTGGTTATGGAGTTAAGGATTCCCAGCTGAGAAGCAATCTTTTCCTGAGCCCCTGCTGCTGAAGGATCCTGTACTACTTCACCTAATTCTTTAAGGATGTCCCTTTGAAGTCTGGTGAAGTGACATAAATAATTCAGCGAACGCATAGCAAAGGTCGCTGAGGAAAACATCCACTTACCATACCTGTCCATAGTCCTGGACTCTTTGTTAGGAGGATGGACTGGTACGGAAGGATCTGCAAGTTCCTTCTTAGTGGTGGCCGCCACCACCATGGCATCAACCGGGACACCTTTAGTAAGAAACTGCTTTTCTGCGGGGGCCGTAATAAATTTTGAAGTTCTCCTAGGGACTGGTTCCATGGAATCAGGAGATGCCCACGCCTTTCGAGCTATGACCTCCATAAGAGGGTCGAAAGGCGGAGACACCCAGGAGGTGGAGGGTCGAGATCGAAAAGCCTCCAGGTATACCGATTCATCCTCGGAGGGGTTAATGGAGGGCCAGTTCCCCCTCTGTTTCAGGAGCTCAAGGATGTCTGAAAAGGAGACATCCTCAGAGGGGGATCTTGGGGATCCCTCCGACTCATCTAAATCAGTATCCAAGGTTGTAGACTCAGGGGAGTCTAAGTGCTTCCTCTTGCAAGTCCTCTTACGCGGGGGTTCACCTGAAGGATCAGGAGAAACCTCGGAAGAGGAAGTTCTTTCCAATGGGGAGACCTGGGGCGATGGATCTTTGGGTCCGGGAGCAAGAGAACGGGAAGAGGCATCTACAGGCACTGTAGAGGGAGGAGCTAAAGGAACCGACTGCTGGCTAAGCTCTGGGGCTAGCACACTCCTCATCACCTCGAAGGCTCCCCTCCCAGGGAAAGCCGAGAGATCCCGCTCCAAAGAAACAGGGATCCCTGGTCCCATCGAAAGGGAAGGCTCCGAAGCAGATGTCGGGGCCGAGCTCACCAAGGCCAAAGCTCCGAGAGGGAGAACGGGGTCGGACAAGGGTCCAATGCCACTCGCCCCCTCAGAACCAACCAGGGAAGCCCGACGCCCGGATCCCTCCAAGGAAGGTCTCAAGGAGGAGATAGGAGTCGAGGACAATGGAGCCAAAAGGTGTGGTATCGGCTCTGACGCAGCAACAGTCACGGAACCAATAATCTCCAGCTCCGAGCACTGTAGGAGAGTCGAAGGAGGAATGTCAGGGGGATGTATAATAGCTGATGTCTGATGAGATGGGCTAAGGAGCATCTGGGCTAGTGCCTGTGACTTTAATAGCCTACTTACCACTCTCTCTAAATCGTGGTCTGAAAGCCTGGAAGACCTCGATGATCGGCTCCGATGGCTCCGCTCCGAAAGCAAGGGGGATGCTGGAGCCGAGTGAATAGATTCCAAAGAAGGAGATCTAGACCTCTTTTTGGATGGAGCCATCGGAGCCGATAGATGCCGGCACAGAAGCTTCCAACAAGGAAGGATCGGCTCTGGACGGAGCCGATGTCGACTCCGGCGGAGTCGGAACCAAGACCACAGACTTGGACACCGAAGCCTGGGTCTTGGGTGGCTTAGAGGGCTTCCCAGAGCCAACTTTAGCAGGGGAGCTCTCTGGTTTAAGTAGACCCCTAAGGATCAACTTATGTCTACGTTCCTGCAGGACTCTCTGGCTGAAAGAATGACATATAGCACAAGAGTCCTGCAGGTGTAGGGGTCCCAGGCAATAAATACAAGAAGTGTGACCGTCTGTCAGAGACATCTTCTGACAGCACGAGTTACACTTCTTGAAACCTGAGACCCTAGTATCGTTGGACATATCTAGGTGCTTTAACACTCACACACACCAATCAGTTCAATCAAGACACTAACAAGTAAAAATATATTAAAATAACTAACAAAATTAGTTATTAAGTAGAGTGACACAACACACACACACGCCTGAGGGAATCCTGACAGGAACTGTGAGGGTGGGAAAGGCCTAAGGCCCGAAAAACTAAACTAAAGAACTAGGACAAAAAAGGGGTATGGGAGCTAAGTGAAAGTACACTGAGGATAGAATGAATACTAAAAGGACCAACAATTAGGGTTTTAGGCTCTTAAAACCTGACAAATAGCTAGAAAATATCACTTACCAGGAGCTGGTAAAAAGGATGGCCTCATTAGCGAAGCGGCAAACGAGATCTGGGTAATTACTGCCTTGTATCATGGGATATGGGGCTGCCTCGAGCTGGTAAAAGTGACTCTCGAGCTTAGCAAGTGCCGAGTCGGAGCCGAGGATCGGCTCCGAACCCCATCCAGCAAGAACGAAGGCGAGATTGACAACTTAACATCAGATTGACATGAGGTGTTCCCTGCATCTGGATGAAGACCTGGAAGACATCTACATACATGCAGCTTCCACTTGTGAGCATCTGTCTAGTATCTGCTTAATCTGTCTGCCACTGTTTCTTGCTCTGATGGACAGTAAAAGGCCTGAAGAGTCGGCAAAAGCCATAGAGCCAGCCCCCAGGCCATCATTGTCAACTGGCAAATAGGGTTTGACCGCATCATGGTAGTGTTGTCTGTGACCACTAGAAGAGGACTCAGAGATCATAAGTGTTTAAGAACTTTTAAGGCATAAAGCAGTGCCAACATCTCTTTGACATTCATGTGCTTTGGCATATCCTGAAGACCGCACAAGTCTTCCACTTAAACTCATGTGATCACAGCTCCCCACAAAAAATCTGAAGAGTTCATCTGGACAGACTGTACTGGGGTCTGAAGAGAGAAATGGAATCCTGCATTCAGAGACAGTAGATCCCTCCACCACTGCAGTTCCTGTTTAAAAATCCCTGTACTAGTACATGGAAAGCCAAGGGATGAAGGTGCTGTGATATTGTAAATAAAATAAATAAAAGTGATATTGAATTTTTCTCATGTGTTGTCTAGCTAGCAGTATCATGAGGATCACTGATGCCATGAGGCCTAGAGTTTTGAGGTACACTCTTGCTGAGGCCACAATACAGAAGAGAGAAATCCAAGAAAAATGCCATGAGAAGTCAGAAATTTCTTCTCTGACAGGTAGACTATCCTTTTCACTGTGCCTATCCAACAAACCAGGAAAAAAAGAAGTTATATACTCACCATAACATTCCATCTGTGTTGTCCATTTTCATTCTTCCTCAACTGATTTATGTGGATCCGATCCCATGGATCTGACTCCGATGTTGCTAAAGTTTGTGGCAACCGAAAAGTCTCAAGTTTCTCCCTTACTCACAATGCACCAATCCCAATTACCTCAGATCTTACTTGCTGCCTCAGTAGAAAGTAAAAGATGGACATTATCATAGAGAAGCTATATCTGGAGTTTATTTTAAAATAAGGACATATAGGTCCTCTAAACACTCATTCTTCAAGAAGCCTTAAGGATGGGGGCTAGTCAGAGGGGAGTTGAGGAAGAATGAAAATGGGCATCACAGATGGAACATTATGGTGAGTACATAACTTCTTTATCTGATGTTGTCAATTTTCATTCTGTCCTCAGCTGATGGGACAGCGTCTCCAGCTACCTAATTTCCAAGGCAGACTCAAGGAAGGATATTCCTGAGACCATAGAACCAAAAGATGCCATTCCTCTGGAGATCAGATATAATTTGTAATGAATAATAAAGGTACAGGTAGAAGCCCAACTAGCTGCTGCACAAATATCATCCATGGACACTCTGGATTGAAAAACTTAAGAAGTTGCCGTGGATCTCGTGGAACTGGCTAGAACAAGTTTTGTCAGGGCAATGCTCAGTTTGTTACACACAAAGAAATGCAATTTGTTATCTATCTAAACAGAGTAACTTTGATAACTGGTTTACCCAATGTTGGTTCTACATATAAAACAAACAATTGGTCAGAATTTCTGATGTTTTTAGTACTGTAGAAGTAAAAACAAAACTGTCTATGAGCATCTAATAAATGTAATACTCTCCTTTCTTAGAAGATTTTGGAAAGAATACTGGCAAATTAATAGATTGATTTATATTGGATTCTGACACCACCTTTGGAAGAAATTATGGGTTGGTACATAAGGTAACTCTGTCTTTATGTAAAATCATGTATGGAGGTTTTGAGCACAATGCTTGAATCTCAGAAATTGTTAGGCCAAGGTAATGGCTACTAAGAAAATTGCCTTCCATGAAATATATTTGAGTTCACATGTAACTGAGAGTTCAAAGGGACATTGTGTAAGAGACTGCAGCACAAGGTTTAGATCCCAAGGGGGAGTAGGATCTTTAAAGGGGGCCTTAAGAGTAGAGTGCCTTTCAAAAATGCTTTGCTCAACGTATGAGATGCTACATAAGACCCATTTATTCCAACATGAAAATTTAAAATTGCTGCTAATTGTACTTTAACAGTAGAAGCTCTAGCTCTGTCTTCAAAAAGATGTGCTAGAAATTCCAAGATATTATGAATGGGAGCTGAGAAAGGTTCGATATTATGTTTTTTAGCCCAAAAGAACAAATGTCTTCCATTTTCTGAAGTATAGTTTCCTGGTGGAAGCTTTATGGGAGGACAAAAGAATATGATGGATAGGAGAAGAGAGCAAAGGTTGTCTAGCTATTAATGGAAATGGAGGAAACAGGCAGCCAGCCTGAGATTTTCTATGCCTGGATGTATTATACCTGTTGGGTGAAACAGGATGTCTGGAGTTGGATCCAGAAACCAAGGTGGTTGAATCAGGTGAGGTCAAAGGAAGGGAAACAAAATTTGTCAATCCCAATAAGGGGCAATGAGGCTGATCTTGATCTTCAATCTTGCAGCTGTCTGAAGAAATGTGGGAATGGAGTGGGAGGACATGCACAAAGGAGACGGGGGGGCAACTGTGAAGTAGAGCACCCCTTGGAGATTCCGCTGTGGGGGGATTAGGGCAAAGTAGCTGCTGCATTTGTTGTTCAGGGGAGACGTAAATAGATTCCTGGCCCCACTGTGGGAAGATCGTGTTTGCAATCTGTTGAGGCACCATTCGTGAGGCAGAAGAAGGCCCCTGCTTAATTTGTCTGCTATCACATTAGAATTCAATGGAATGTGCATTGCTAAAGAGAAAGAGGTTGGAAGAGATTGCCCACTGCCACACTCTGAGACATTCTCGACATAATAAGTAGCATTTGGTTCCTCCCTGTTTGTTGATGTACCAGATGACTGACATGTTGTCTGACTGTACTGCAACTGTCCCCAAAGGGAGAGCATTCTGAAATGCCTGCAATACTAATAGCACTCTCTAGGACATTTATATGTACATTGGGGGCTCATTTTAAGTTGTGTCATAATTCAAATCCAAGTTGTTTAAGAGCAACAGTTTAAGAACAGGTGAAATTGCAGTTGGGTGAATGTAGAGAAATAAAAAGTAAACTGTTGTATAAAGAGACACTGTTTATTTTAAAATATAACACAATGGAGCCATCAGGCTTGAATAAAGAATGTAATTGGAGATTAGTAATTAGATAACTGGGAGCTAATTGAATAGAACATTGTATATAAAAGGGGAACTTTTTTTAATGGATGTTACTCTTTGAAGGCTGTGTGTGAAGCCAAAGTGCTAAGTCTGGTTAATAAACTGGTATTTATTTAGTACGTTTCTGTGACTTTTTTTTGTTTTATTCATTATTTTTCTACACATACAGTTGTTTTTTGTATATGTAAATTGGCCTCCATAGGGGACCAGGTGTTGGACTGTCTTCCACAGATAATGCCCTTCTACCCTAGCTGGGAAGTGTCTGTTGTCACTATGGCCTTGGGCTGAGGGGGAATGAATGGATGACCTTGTAGAACCTGGTCTGAATGAATCCATAACTTGAGATCTCTTTTGCAAATGTGAGCGATTCTTATCTTGTAAGGCATATGCTGATAAAGAATTGACCAGTGAGCAGCTAACATCCATGAATTCTTATATAAAACCTAGCAAGT
Organism: Protopterus annectens; assembly: GCF_019279795.1. Classification (NCBI taxonomy): domain Eukaryota; kingdom Metazoa; phylum Chordata; order Ceratodontiformes; family Protopteridae; genus Protopterus; species Protopterus annectens. The sequence continues at coordinate 1,996,313,988 of NC_056726.1, read as the reverse complement.
GGTACTAACCTTATTGCTGCTGTCATTGAGCTCAGAGCCTGAAGGACCAGTCGAGCTGTAACTGAGGTGCTGAAGTTTACCTTTTTGACTTGTAATCTTATAGTTTAAACTCTCAGTAATGTAATCAAAGCAAGTGTTGTTTATGTATTCAGAATTGCTCCTATAAACTCTAAACTCTGAGTTGGTTGCAGATGAAATTTGTTGTAGTTTATAGTTATCCCAGAAGACGGCAAGTCTGGAGAACCTGATCTCTTGCACATATGAGTTGATGCCTGGTCGGAGAGGTAATGAGCCAGTCACCTAGATATGGAAACACTTAGAATCCCTGCAGTCTCAGGTGAGCTGCTACCACTGCCATGCACTTGGTAAACAACCTGGGGGTTGTGATGAGTCCAAAGGGCATTACTCTAAATTTATAGTGACTGGCTCCCAGCTGGAAGTTTAAGTAACATTTGGAACATCTCTTCATTTTTATATGATATAATGCATTCTGAATGTCTATAGAGCACATCCAGTTGTCCTTGCCCAAAAAAGGGAGAATGGACTGAATCATGACCATCCAAAACTTTGTTCTTTGAACTGTCTTGTTTAGTTTGGAGAGATCCAGAATTGGTTTCAGGTCCCCTGTTTTCTTTGGCACCAAAAATAACCTTGAGTAATTTCTAGATTCTATCTCGTCTGGTGGGACCTCTTGGATGCCTCTTTTTTCTTTAGCTTTTGTATTTGAATAGTTACTTGTTCCCTCTGACTGGGTGGAACATTGGGGATTTTTCTTGAAACTGTGGGTGAAAGGGAAAGGGTATTATATAGCCTCTTTAAATAATCTTCTGCAACCAAGTACCTTTCGTTATATCTAGCCAGGCTCTCTGGTGCAGGGATAATCATTCCCTGACTGTCTCCAGAGGTGGACAATTGGGCCTCCTTTCAGGAGTGCTGGTAGGTTCTGTGGCCCACCTCTGCCATGGGGGCATCTTCATTCATTAGTGTTCCCTCCTCTTCCTCTGGGGGAACCTCCTCCCTGTTTGTCTTGAAAAGGACCCTGAGAATTCTTGAACCACATGTTTTGACCACCTTGTAGTTAAGGACTCTAAAAACACATGCCTATGGCAGACAGGGTATTTCCATCTTTTTGACACCTGGACAGAGTGTCTTTTACTTTGGGGCCAAATAAAGACTTTCCATCAAAAGGAGCATTGAAGAAAGAAGACTTGAAAGGTCCCACATACTCACAGAGGAGCATCCAGGCATGTGTCCTTATGGAAATACCCGAACCCGCTGCCCTTGAGGTTCCTTCCACTATATGTGAGATCAGCCTCATGAATTAATTGGATATGGACTGTAGGTTTGTCATCTGGGAAGTAACAGATGCCCGAACTTCATCAGAAACAGCACCCGAGAGGGTATTTGATAACTCCTTGATCAAATCCCCTCTGTATTCCAGTAAAGTGTGCTATATAGTTCAGAGACCTCAAAGCGAAGGTCACTGAAGCATAGATACAGTTCCCAAATCAGTCCATCATCCACAACTTCCTGCTGGGGGGGGTGGAAGGTGTAACTTTCCCAATCTAGTTCCTTCTTGGTGCCTGCCGCAATGATCATGGCATCACCAGGCTCTCCCTTCCCCCAAAACTGTCTATCTGCAGGTAGTGCCATTATCCTATCTGGGCTAGTGCCATTATCCTATTTGGTCTGCGAGGAATGGGCTATATGGTGTTGGGGTTCTTCCACACCCACTGTGAGATCAAGTCAATGAGTGCATTGGTGGATGGAGTCATCCAGGAGGTAGAGGGTCCAGTACCAAAAGCCTCCAAGAAAACATATTCCTCAGACATAGAATTGCTGGATGTCCCATCACCTATCTGTTTAAGGATTTCTAGGATGTCTCCAAAGTAGACATCTTCAGGAGGTGATCATAGGGACCTTTTGCCTTCATTGAAATCTATGTCTTCAGTGATGGACTCCTCCAGGGAGTCTAAGTGCTTCCTCTTACATGTCCTTTTCTTAGGGACATCCTCACTGTGGTTCTTTGAGGAGGGATTAAAACAGGGGATTGCCGTTCCCTGGGTGACAGCCTGGGGTTTTGGTATTGGCTGTCCCTCTGGAAGGAGATGGTGAAGCTCTGAGCACTGAGATATCATGGTAGAAGACTTAGGATCCAAGGGGAGGGATGGATCCGTCAGAACTGGCGAGGCAGAAAAAACTCTCTTCACAGCTTCAAAAGCAGAGTGGCTCAGAGAGACAAAGAACATTGGATCCAAGAAGGCAAGCTTCTGAATTGTAGGCCTCCCCTGCTATGATGGCAAAACCTCAGAGGTGGAAGCCAGAGCTGAGCTGTCCAATGCCAAGGCTGTGAGGTGCAGAGATGTCTCTGAAAGCTTCAAAGTCGAATGCAACACCTTGGATCTAACAGGCAGACTATGTGTCCGGGAGCTCTCCAGATCTGAAGGTACAGGAGCCCTCAGAGAAGCTCTTGGATCCAAGCCAGATGGATTTGGATGACTTGGATCCAAAAACTCTGAAGCTACAGGAGTCAGAGGAGGAATCTGTAAGGGGGGGAGTAGTAGATAGATGGATCTCCTGATCCAGAGGGATAGGAGCCAAAGGAACACCAATGTGGCTCTGCACAAAGAGAATCTTCTTCACCAGTCTCTCTGCATCTTCTTCTGTAAGGCTTCTGGAAGAATGATTGGGGTATATAGACAGAGGCCTGGGTCTTTCAAAGAATGGAGAAGGTACTCTGTCAGGGACTGGATCCAGTGATGCAGAGTATCTTGTTCTGGGAAGTAATTTGGCAGTCTGAAATGTATTTATTTATTTATTTACTTATTGCATTTGTTAACCAGGAAAGTCCAAAGGGCCTGTAAAGAGGCCATTTTCAGTGGAGGCCTGGGGAGAAAAGCTCCACATTGATTACATACAAAAGTAAAGTAATAATACATAGAACAAAGTGTTATGAGCAGTACATTCACATTTAAAGAAAATTAATAGCAAAAACAGTGATTATATTTACAATCAGGATAAAATAGAACAAAGTGTTATGAGCAGTACATTCACATTTAAAGAAAATTAATAGCAAAAAAAAAAACAGTGATTATATTTACAATCAGGTATAATATGGCAATAAAAGATGACAAGTATTTAAATAACAGAATAATAACCGAGAAAAGCCGAAAGAAAAATAAGAATATCTGTAGAATCCTTAGCAGAGGACAGTTGACTTCAGGGTGGAAAGGAGGTGCTGGCAGGGCTATAGGAAGAATAGTCAAGTTAATGAGACAGCAAGAAGTAGTTATGGTAGAGAGCAGGACAGGGGATGTTTGAATAGAATGATTAAAGTTGAGATTCCAGAGAGAGAAGTCAGGAGTTGGGATTATTTATTGTGGTACAGGAACATAGCCAGTGAGAGGAAAGATGTGATTTGAGGGATTTTTTAAAGGAGGCAGGATTTCTGATAGTTCTGAGTGAAGGAGGGAGATTGTTCCATAACTTGGCAACAGTGTGAGAATACAACATTTGGCCAGCTGAGAGCTTGGGTTACCCGACAGACATTAGCATTTTATTTACATACCTGACGTGGCAATTAGGATGGCACATGGTCAGTATGGAGGAGAGAGAAGAGGTTGATAGATTATCTTGTGGGCTGTGGTTAGTTGTAGATAAGTGAGATGGTGAGGGGATTCCAGTTGATGCAGTGAGGAGCAGTGGCGGGAAGAAAATTTTGCATTAGTAGCAAATTTAGCAACTTTGTTGTAGCAGGAGCCTTAGTTTTTAAGGCGTATTGTAGATTGATGAGGATGGGAGCACCATATAAAAGAGTGGAAGCATAAAGGAAGATGCCAGGGCCTTTTTGGTAGAGAGGCTAAGAAAGTAGTTATGCCTATAAAGGGCACCTAGCTTCTGATGTTTTTTTTATATATTATTGTAGATGTGAAGGTCAAAAGTTAATTTGTCATCAGCTCAGGTTCAGATTGCACTGGATCTGACAAGTCGGATCCAAGAGCTTTGACTTAATTGGATCCAACTTAGGAAGTGCTGGATCCGATACTTTTTCCTTAGCAGGATCTTGTATTTTTGCCTTTTTTTAGATCCAGAATTGAGGCCGGGTCCTTATCAAACCCTTTCTTGAGGAGTCCGAAATTGAGGAGGAGGAAGATGGCTTTGGAAAATGATTTTGTAGTATTTTTAGTTTTAGTCTAAGAGGAAGAACCCTCTGATATAGCCACTCCAAATGAAAAAGGAAGGAGACCTTTCAGCACCAGCTTATTATTGTATTCTACTAACACGCAAGGATTAAAGCTATGAGATATAGGTCAGTCATCTTGTAAATGCAGCAGACCTAAACAATAGACACATAGTGTGTGGACATCAGAAAGTGGCAGTTTGTGCCCACACTTGGCACATAAACCAGCAGGATTTAAAAAAATGTTCTATCACCAATCAAAATAACTGTTAACACTATAACAAAACAGTGAAGAATTATTTTTTTTTGGATAGGGAAACAAGAGAAAAAAGGGGAAAAAGAGATGGAAATACCAACAATGGTAAATAAGCTATGACAGTGTCATAGAGGGGAAGAAGATACTACCAATAGTATCTAAGAGGTACAAAAAATGTATGATAGACAATAGAAAATGTCATAAATTGCAAAAAAACAACAAGACATTTATAAATGAGGGTAAGGGACAGAAATAGAAAAAGTTTTTTAAAGTAAGGAATTCAAAAAAATATAACACTTATCTGACGAATGCTCAAGAGAGATGGAAGACTGTGTCTTTTGCTTGAAGCGGCAAACAAGATCTGAGGCAATTGGCATTGGTGCATTTTGAGTAAGGGAGAGACTCAAGAGTTTTTGGTTGCCACGAGCTTTAGCAATGGCCAAGTCGAATTTGAGGGACTGGATCCAAACCAATCAGTTGAGGACAGAATGAAAACTGACAACACCAGATCAATTCATTGAGAGGGTGAAATGAAGGACTTTTGCTCAGTTTGAAGCCCAGATAGGAAGAGAGGGATATGACCTTGTCTAAGTACTCCAAGCATTTTTGATACTGACTCTGCAAAAATCAGCAAATCGCCTAAATAAGGAAAAATGTGGATGCCTAAGCTATTACAATACACAACCACTGGAGCCAGTCACTTTGTAAACACTTGGGTAGAATAGATAGCCCAAAGTGTAATGCAGAAAACTGATAATGTAAGCCAGACACTGCAAATCTCAAAAACTGACAAAATGGGAGCAATTGGAATATGTTGACAAGTGCCCTTGAGATTTACAGTCATGGTCTGGAAGCAGCGATGTGATCAACTGTAAGGTGAACATTTTGAATTTCAGAACTTTTACAAGGGTGCTAAAAAAGGGCCAATCTAGGACAGGCCTCCAGGAGTGCTCCTTTTTGATACCAAGAGACTGGAGTAAAATCCTTTGCCTTTGTGTATTACAAGCACTGGTTTTATGACTCCTTCTTCTACCAAGTGATGGAGCACTGGATGAAACATATTTGCCTGGTCTGGTGGGTATGGGGAATTTGACTGAATGGGGCAAGATTTTATATCTACTGCTAAGTGTATCTGCAAATTATTCTTAGAACCCATTTGTCTGAGACTATTTGCAGCCAGGCTGCAGGGTTGACAGAGAGCCTGGTGAAAGAAGGAACAGAAGAAAGATTAGGAGGGGGTTAGGGGTGCACTGTGACTTGGCATAGTCATTCCTTTGCAGGGGGGTGGATACTTTTCAGAAAGGAAAGTACAGCTATATAAGTCCTACTTACCTGTAACAGTACATATGCCCTGCTACCCTCCATTGGTAGTCTACCTAACCTCAGAGTACCTCCCACTCCTTCAGTGTGGGTGTGCTGGAGGGACTGGCTTACACATCCACAGACAGGACCCCTTCAGTTTTCTAGTGTCCAGCAGGGAAAAAGATGGAAACTCAAGCTTTGTGAACACTTATTATTCACCCCCCACACACACAGACACACACACATACAGAAATTAATAAAGCCAACAAAGCCTTGCTCGATGGGAACCCAAACACCAAACTGTGTATATCAAAAATGGGGGATGCTGCATAGGTACAGCCAGTAAGGCAATGTATTCTACAAACATCTATTGTTACAGGTAAGTAAGACCTATGCAACTGTACTATGTTTAGCAAATACACTGCCTTACTGGCATTCAGGTAGATTCCCAAAGTTTACCTAACCTGGGAGAAAGAAAGTATTCTCTGGATCTAGAAAAGGCATCCAGCTTGATTTGTTTTGTAAAGGTATGGACAGAGGACCAAGTTGATCCCTCTGGAATACTTCTAGAGTGCACTCCTTTCCATAACTCCACTGAAGAGGAAAACATCCTGGTAGAATGCAATTCTACCTTCCCTGGACTCACCTTTCCAAGGTGGCTGTAACAAAAAACAATACCAGAAAACAACAAATGTGCAATGGTTTGCTTAGAGACAGACTGACCATTCTTTGTCCCTCTGTAGGAAATAAAAAACTTTCAGTCTTTCTGAACAGTTTCATTCTGTCAAGATAGTACCTGAGCTGCCGGTGCATATCCAAGATCTGAAGGATCCTCTCTACCTTATACCTAAGTTCTTGGAAGAACACAGGGAGGGAGACAGATTGATTGAGAGTAAAATCTTCAGCCTCTTTTGGCATGAAAGAGAGGTTAGTGCATAACGCAATATAATCCCTGTGGAAAATAAGGCAAGGTTGTCCTACCTTGAGAGCCTGCAGCTCAGAGACTCGCCTTGCAGAAGTCAGAGCAATACGCAAAACAGTTTCAATGATAAGAGCTTCAGATCATCCTGACTTGCAGGTTCAAAAGGTAGTAAGATAATTTTTTCCAAGATACAGTTGTGATCCCACAAAGGAAGAATTTACTTGCAAGTGGGTCTCATATGCAATGCTCCTTTCATGAACTGTTTTTCCAAAAGAGAAGCAGAAAGATATGGATCCATTGAGATACAAGCAGAGATAGCACCTAAATACACCTTAATGGATACACAATAAGCCATCCTGAAGTAGCTCACACAAATATTTCAAGATCAGGGGGATGTTAACCTCAAGGGAAACTTTGTTCCTGTTTAGGCAGTAATAATGAGATTTTCTAATAGTACGTGCTCAGGCCTCTTTTAATACCTGTTACACATCCTCATCAAACAAGCATCTAAAGAGAGTCAAGATATAATTATTCAGTGTGTCATTTGCAGCTGCTCCAAACTGTGGTGCACTAGTCAACCCTGAGATTTTGTGAGCAAATCCAGAGTGCGAGTATGTATGTAGTAATTGCCATTGGCCAATACCATTAGAAGGGAGAACCAAGATTGACTGAGCCAGTAAGGAGTCACTACAATGATCTTTAGCATTTCTTCGTGAAACTTCCAAAGTACCCTGTGAATCAGTGAAAAGCATGGAAAAGCATACAGTAACATTCTCACCCAAAGGAATGAAAATATGCTTGTTATCCAAGCATGGCTGCATGGATCTCTGAAACAGAATTTCTCCAGCTGTCTGCTTTCAAAGGAGGAAAACAGATCTATTTGAGATGTTCCCCACATCTGGTTTAGGTTTTGGAACACCATTACCTTGAGCTGCCACTAATGCACGTCTCCCCAGCATGTGCTTAGTATGTCTGCCACAAAATTTTGCTCTGACAGATGTATGATGCGTGCAGAGTCAGAGAATGCTATAAAGCCAGCTCCCAGGCCATCATTGTCAACTGGCAAAGAGGGTATAAATATGTATCCCCTTGTTTGTTGAGGTAGCACATCACTGTGGTGTTGCCCATAACCAGAAGAAGAGACCTGTATTCCGTAAGTGGTAAATAACATTCACTGCAGATCATCACCAATATTTCTATGATACTGGTATGCCTCTGTACATCCGTGGGTCCCAAAGTAGCCTGCATTTGCACTCTCACTGATACTTATCTGAACGAAGGCAGATGAGTCTGTCTGGAAATATTGTGTCAGAACAGGTGAGAAAGAAGGAAGTCCTCCATTGATACTCAAATTATTGTAACTCTCGCCTGATGAAATCCAGCACCAGCAGCTGGGATTCCAAAGAATGTAAGTGCTGGGTCCAATAAATTCTTACATACAATTGAATTTTTCTCATGTGGCGATGGGCAAGTGGTATCGTGAGAACTATGGATGCCATCAGTCCTAGAATTTTAACGAATTGTCTAACTAAGGCCATGTTCCTCCTGGAGAATTCCTGAAAGAATGTCTGATAGGACAGGACTTTGACTTTGGTGAGAAAGGTCATTCTTTTTTCGGTGTTTAGAAGCATTCCAGGAAGGTGAGTCTTTGCAACAGTGTCAGACAAGACTTGCAAACATTCATCTTAAACCCTAGCTGAAAGAGTAAGGTTGAGACCTCCTCTTGAGATTCCACAAAACAACAAAGAAGGCGAGCTTGGAACACCCTAAATATACTTTATTTAGTGTTTTCGTCCCACATTAAAGTACTTCATCAAAATAACACACCCAGTATACATCGTGCCTTAAATACATTCCAAATAATTGAACCCTAATTGAAAAGGCACTTTCTTAAAGCACCACCAACAGGTTGAAATACAATTCTTAAAAACAAAGTTTATACATTTTGATCTAAGCCATCCTTGTAAAGTATATCATTGTTAAAAAACATTTAAACATGGTAATAAACAATAAAAGATGTTATTAAAAATTATGCAAAAAATTGTATAAATAAATACATTTTTTATATCAAAACAATAGGCTGGCTTTTAGCCTCAGGCTAGACTAATGGATACATTTTCATTTAGTCCTGGATAAACCATGGCATTGGTCCTTATCTGCCATTTGAGTTATTTTAGCTCTAAATATTCCTCTAATGGTCCCCCTCTTTGCCCTTGTTCCAATTATTATAATAAACTTAAATGAGTGATTGCCATTACTTAAAATATGGGTTGCTAAAACATTTTTAATTTCCTTTTTCCGTATATCATAGTCATGTTGATATACCCTATTCTTAAAGGAGTTCTTAGTTTTCCCTATATAAAAATAGTTGCATTTTTGGCAAAGGGCAAGGTAGAACACAAATTTGGTATTACAATTATATCTTTTGTTTAATCTTATTCCCCCAAAATTTTAAACCTCAACTTCACTGGCTTCAAGAATAAACTTACACTGTGGGCAATGTCCACATCTGCTCATCTACCCTATTTGTTTTTGTGGACAATTCCTTTCCAACATATTTTTTTATACTTTGGTCCTTTTTGTAAATAATACATGGACACTCTCCTACAATTTTAGTAAGTTGTTGATCAATACTAAATACGTTCCAGTTCTTCTTAATAATCAAACTGAAGTCCATGTACTGTCTATTCTAGGTTAGACCTAAGCTGTCGCTAAATTCTCTACTGTTGTTTGTGGGATTATTGTTGTCCGGAATTCCACTAATAGACCCAAGTAATGGGATGTAGTAACCCCCTATTCTTTTTTGCCTAACCTCACAAAAAAATGTTTTCAAGAAAGTTGGCAAGATACCCCCTACTCATTAACATGTTCTTTAAAAAATCACATTGCTGAAAACATTCCTCCATGTTAGAGACCATTTGTGCCAACCTGACACATTGGCCCTTGACTAGGGACTTCTTTTGGTGAAGGGGTGCCAGCTATTAAAATGTAATAAAGTATTAGAATAGGTGAGCTTCCTATATATTGTGGAATCAAATAGTCCCAAAGTTCTATTCTTGGTTAGCAAAATGTCTAAATAAATAATTTGCTCTGTTCCTGAAATCATAGCAAATTCCAAAAAATCTGTGGTCCCATGAATGTAATCAGTGAACTCATTTAGTCTCTCCCTAGTACTTATCCAAAAGATAATGATGTCATCCAGGTATCGACCGGGTCTACAGTGAATGTTCGAACATTCAAAATTTCGAGTGTCATATGATCGACACCATATGATCGGAGTTTTGAATATTTGAACGTTGTAATGGAGATCCCTGTACAGAGCAGAATGGGAAGATTTCCCTTTTCTGCACTGTAGTTTGATCTGTAAGTTGGTATATTTAAAGAGCGGGGGTGTGTGGAGGGTGCAGGGGGGACTTGCCCCCCTGCTTAAAACATTCAGGTAGGTGTTTTGTGTAGTTTATTTTTCTTATTAGATATTTGAACCTTTGAAAGTTCAATCATATGATGTCAACCATATGACAGTCGAACTTTCAAATGTTCAATTATCTAATATAGACCCATATCGACCATAGAGATTCCAGCATTCTGAAAACCTAGAGTTGACTATAAATTCCCTTTCCCAATAAGCTAATACAATGCTTGCAAAAATGGGGGCACATGCTGCCCCCATTGCCACTCCCTTCTTTACTTGAAAAGTTGCTGTTTGAAGAAAATAAAATTATTGCCAAGGACCGCTTCCATCAGGGTCCTGACTGTGACAATCCTATCATGTTTAAATTCAGAATAGTGGCATAGATACGTATAAAACCACTCAATCCCTGTATTGTGAGGAATCACCGAAAATAGATCTTTAATATCAATCGTAACAAATATTTCTTTGGATATCCTGGTAAGGAAATCCCATGAATCTTTCAGATACCAAGAATGGTACACCAAAACATTTTAAGCTGTTGATCAATTAATTTAGCTATGGGAAAGGGTTTGGAACCTTTTGTGTCAACTATAGGTCTAAGAGGTGGATCACTTAAATTCTTGTGAATTTTCTGGACCCCAAAAATAGTTGGGAGTCCTGGCATATGGAACTCTTAGAAACTGGTATTCAGAGGGACTAATGTGGTTGTTGATCGCGTAGTCTTCTGTTAACAAATCTATTTTATGATAGGCAATGTTTAATTCATTGACACTCATTTCCTCATATGTATCAGACAATAAATGACTAAACATTTTGTTACTGTAATCATTGCTGTTTATAATCACAAGACCACTCCCCTTGTCAGGCTTCATTACTCTAACATCTCTGTTGTCACTAGTAGTACGCAGCAAATTATATATTCATCCTTAGATAAATTAACTCCATAATTCCTAGGGCCATAGTCGTTCTTTTTTAACAATTTGCATATTTCAAATTCACACATTTTTTTTTCAAAAATATGAATAGGATGTGTTGTAGGGTTGAATGTACTAGGTCGTATACAACTATTCTCTGGTATCATACTAACATCCAGATCTTTAAAATAAAACCTCAGATTCAATTTTCTAGAAAATAGTTTGACATTAATCAAAACTTCACCAATAGAAGCATTATTTACTGGAACATAAGAAAGTCCCTTTTCAAATAAGTCTGCAAGGGAGAGGGGTAATTCCACAGTACTGTAATAATATAGTCAAAAATCATAGTTCTTGTTGTTCAAAACCACACAGGGAGTGGGTATGGGCTGGTTTTCTTCTACCAGCTCATATGCCCTCCTCTCCTCCCCCTCCCCTTCTGTGTTTGTCCAGCTCTGTAGGTGTAATTGCCCCCTCTCTGATTCCTCAGTCTCTCGGATCTCCTCAGAGGGAGTTGCTCTAAAAGAGATGTGGGGGGGGGGGGTCATTTGCCATGTCATTAGATCCTTGTTCACCATCACAGTAAACATAGTCAGTCACATTATTGTCTCCAGAACTCCCAAGACTGTTGACCCAAAGACTGCAAGGGATACATTTTCCCAGCTTCATATTCATTCAAATCTCTTGCCTGCTTTTTAATTTTGTTGTTTTTAAGTTCTACAGTCTGTCAACTTTCAGAAAAACTCCAAAATATTCACTTCCTTTGTTGTCAGACATCATGTTTACTGCGTTCCACAGATGTTTTTTGAATTTACTATGACTTCTGGCACAGAGCAAGTGAGTTATTTAGACATTTTGATAACCAAGAATAGAACTTTGGGACAATTTGATTCCACAATACATAGGAAGCCCACCTTTTCTAATACTTTATTACATTTTAATAGCTGGCACCCCCTTCACCAAAAGAAGTTCCTAGTCAAGGGACAATGTGTCAGGTTGGCACGAATGGTCTCTAACATGGAGGAATTTTTTCAGCAATATGATATTTTAAAGAACATGCTGATGAATAGGGGGTATCCTGCCAACTTTCTTGAAAACATTTTTTGTGAGATTAGGCAAAAAAGAATAGGGGGTTACTGCATCTCATTAAGTGGGTCTACTAGTGGAATTCCGGACAACAATAATCCCACAGACAACAGTAGAGAATTTATCAAGAGCTTAGTTCTAACCTACAACAGACAGTTCATGGACATCAGTTTGATTATTAAGAAGAACTGGAACGTGTTTAGCATTGATCCAGAATTTACTAAAATTGTACGTGAGGGTCCACGTATTATTTACAAAAGGGACCAAAGTATAAAAATATGTTGGAAAGGAAGTGTCCACAAAAACAAATAGCTAAGATGAGCAGATGTGGACATTGGCTTCAAGAATAAACTTACACTGTGGGCAGTGAAGTTGAGATTAAAAATTTTGGGGTGATAAGATTAAACAAAAGATATAATTGTAATACCAAGTTTGTGGTCTACCTTGCCCTTTGTCAAAAATGCAACTGTTTTTACATAGGGAAAACTAAGAACTCCTTTAAGAATAGGGTATATCAACATGACTATGATATACTGAAAAGGGAAATTAAAAATGTTTTAGCAACCCATATTTTAAGTAATGGCAATCACTCATTTAAGTTTATTATAATAGATCATGTGGAACAAGGGCAAAGAGGGGGACCATTAGTGCAATATTTAGAGCTAAAATAACTCAAATGGTAGATAACGACTAATGCCATGGTTTATCCAGGACTAAACGAAAATGTATCCATTAGTCTAATCCTCAGGCTAAAAGCCAGCCTATTGTTATGATATAAAAAATATATTTATTTATACAATTTTTTACATACTTTTTAATAACATCTTTTATTGTTTATTAGCATGCTTAAATGTTTTGTAACAGTTATATACTTTACAAGGATGGCTTGGATCAAAATGTGTAAACCTTCTTTTTAAGAATTGTATTTCAACCTGTTAGTGGTGCTTTAAGAAAGTGCCTTTTCAATTAGGGTTCAATTATTTGGAAAGTATTTAAGGCACAATGTACACTGGGTGTGTTATTCGTCCTTTAATGTGGGATGAAAGCACTAAACAAAGTATATTTAGGGTGTTCCGAGCTCGCCTTCTTTGTGGTTTGTGATTCCAAACATCTGAATACAGACTCTGCACAGATAAGCAAGTCATCCAACTAAGGAAAAATGTAAACCTTTTTATAGATACAAAAGATGTGGAAGGAGTAAAGACTCACATATTGATAAACGTGTGCAGATTCTAAAATTTATTTTCAGACACAACAGATAATAGTTATATTTACAAAATCGTATGCAAAGCAGTTTGGCTTACAAAAGGGGTGATAAGTTTCCCAAGTGACACCCAGGTAACCCCAGATACTGGGAGGAGACGGAAGTAGTAACAATGACCTGAGAACACTTCAGCAAGAACTTACACTACCATTATATTTATTATTCACTAGATCATATAAATATGGGGAAATTCCTCAAGATTGGATACATGTGCTTATTAAACGTGTCTTTAAGGGAAAGGGGTGTAGGACAAACCGAGAATCATATAGACCCTTAGGTATACGTTCATGTTGTGGAAAACTAATGGAGAAGGTAATATTGGATAAGTTATTGTCAGAACTGGGTAGGTTGGGCCTAGAAACCATATATCAGCATGCATATGTTGAAAACAGATCTATTACCACCTCTAACATAATGTTCTATAACAATATAATAACAGCTATGAATGAAAAATTATGCTGTGATGTAAGTTATATAGACTTAACTTCAGCATTTGACAGGGTCATACACAAAACACTGATCAGTAAATTAGTACAACTAGGTATTGCTGTACTCTTAGCTACATGGCTTACAAATAGGAAATGGTAAGTATCATACAGTAACTGGACAAGTGAAATCCTTGGTTACAGTCAGGGTGACCCACAGGGCTCAGTCCTAGGCCCTTACTTGTTTAGATTGTATCTTTCAGACCTAATGTTTTCATCTGAGGTGTTCTACAGTCTATACACAGACGACCTGAAATTAGGTAAACTGATTACAAGTGTTACAGATAAGGTATGTCTGCAAAATAACTTGTCTAAACTGACCATTTGGGCACAGGAGAAAAATATGCTGATAAACATCAAAAAATAAACATATGAGATTTGGGAGACATAAACTGAAAGGTGAATATTTAATACATAGGTTCATAGATTAGTACTAGGCTAACTGGCTTTGTGGACCATTTTAAGCCTAGCCAATTACCCCATGTAAGAATCAAACCCTGCACCTTTGGTTTATAAGGCAAATGCTTTAACCATTGTGCCAGCCTCCCACCCCTATACTATACCCAGTACAGCACACAGTGATTGAAACTGTAGCCTCATTTAAGGACCTGGATATTTGGGTAGATTCAGCTATGAGTTTTTCTAATCATATCAACCAATTGGTTAATGATAGTATAAAATGTATACACAGATTTATAAAGTCTAGGAAATTAAAAATAATGAAGTCATTGTTTGTTAGTTACATTAGACCCAAACCTGAGTATGGAATAACAATATGGAAACCCTATATGAAGACAAGTATGAGTTAACTGGAAAGAGTACAGCGTTAATATACTATGGGCATTCATGGATGTGAAAATCTAAGTTATTATGAAAGACTAAGATATCTGAACTTGTACAGTGTCTCTTACAGATATCTAAGAGGAGATCTTATTCAGGTATAGAGGGCATTTAGGGACAACTACCTCTGGGAATGTTTGGGGTTATCAAAAAGTACCAGAGAATCATCAGACAACCTGTGTAGAAGATTTTATAGGAATGAGAAGTGAACTAATTGGATCTCTGACAGAGCAGCTGATGCATGGAACAGACTACCAAATTACATTAAAGTAGGTACTAGTTCAAATATTTTTAAGAACAGTCTGGACACTTATTATGGGAAAAGTGTTTTGGTATATTTGTAACCTAGAAGAGCATTTCGAAAAGTGTATTCAACTACAACTCCTTCCACATCTCTTAGATAATCACCTAACTCCCACACAACACGGATTCAGACCAAATCATAGCACTATGACCGCCCTCCTCTCCTTCCTTGAAACTGTAAATAAAGCCTGTGACTCTGGCCAAATTGTTTCTACCCTACTACTCGACCTCTCTAAGGCCTTTGACACTATCTCTCACAGCCTGCTACTAACTAAACTCTCAAAACTTAACCTATCTCCCTCCTCTTTGAACTGGTTCTCCAGCTACTTATCTAACAGATATCAAGCAGTAAAATGGAAAAAGGCCACCTCCTCATTTCTAAATACCCCTACTGGAGTACACCAGGGCTCCATACTGGGTCCCCTTCTCTTTAATATATTTATAAATGATTTCTGCAACTCTATCCCATTCTTAGACATCATCCAATACGCAGATGATTCTACTATTATATGCTCTGCCACTTCTATCCCCTCACTC
This sequence comes from Protopterus annectens, assembly GCF_019279795.1. Taxonomy (NCBI): domain Eukaryota; kingdom Metazoa; phylum Chordata; order Ceratodontiformes; family Protopteridae; genus Protopterus; species Protopterus annectens. The sequence continues at coordinate 1,996,298,487 of NC_056726.1, read as the reverse complement.
CTAAAACTGACTCAAGATGCTTTTACAACCACTGAGCAATGGATGAAAAGAAATCACCTAGCACTCAATGCCTCTAAAACCAAATTAATGTTATTTACCCCCTCCAAAGTAACCTCTTTCGATAAAAACACATTCTCTATCACTAGTCAAAATAACTCACCTCTGGAACTGGTGTCAGAGAACAAGTTACTTGGGGTTCAAATTGATAGCCAGTTCAAATTCAACTCTCACCTACAGCTAAATATCAAAAAACCCCATCAAAAACTAGGTATGCTCTACCAACAAAATCATTACCTTACACCTGCTACAAAAATCACTCTCTCTACCTCATTTCTTATCCCCTCCCTTCTCTACGGAGCTCCACTCCTAACTAATCTACAGTCCTCTCTGAAAACACAACTTTCCTCTTGCTACAATAAAATCGCCAAGTTCGCTACCAACCACAAGTCCTCCACCCACCACTGTTCCTCTCTCCAAAAACTAAAATGGCTAGAGCTACCCAGTTATCTCACATACACTCAACTCTTGCACACAAGCTCATTTTCAACCCCTCCCTCTGTCCCTCCCTTTCATCAGCCTTTAAAATGCACCTTCCTGATAGAGTATTAAGGTCCAACAATCAAAATCTATTAGAAGTATATAAACCAACTCGCCCCCTAGGCAAAAATCTTCTGTCTTATGGCCTTGCACGCCTTTGGAACTCCCTACCACCACCCATTCGCACCACCCCCAACCATTTTATTTTTAAAAGATCTCTTCATTCACATCTAGTATCCCAGTGGGAATGCTCTTGCTCCCACCCCACATAACTAACACTTGCAATGTCCATCTTCCTCCTTTTCCCTGTTTTCCTCCTGCATTTTTTCTTATTATTTACCTCTAACTCATACATATTATTATTCCTATGATATTTGGAAAGAATGCACTAGGCCACACCTCCTAAGTGTTTGCTTCCTAATATCTAATTATTTCTCATTATTTTCGTGCAATGCTTCCTAATATGTTACTATTTCTCAGTACTTTCATGCAATATTCCTTTTAATCTGTATTATCTATTAATTTCATCACGTCTGTATAAATTCTAGTTTTGCTGTATTATTTGAAATTGTTTTTCTTGTATCTTTAACTTTTGTATAATAGTATAATTTGTATAACTACTATGAATAACCTACTGTAACCTATTTAGTTTTGGAGCTTTTCTCCCCAGGACTCCATTGAAAATGGGTTCATTTTGGCCCAGTGGACTATCCTGGTAAACCAACTGCAAATAAATAAATAATAAAATAAATTTTTGCCCATGCTTGATATATTTGTATGTATGTATATATCAAAGTCCATCAAGTCAGGGCACAAAAACTAGGCAGAACAGGACCTAATAATGGCTACATAGTCACCCCAGTAAAAAATTAACAGATCCCACTATTCTTCCTCTAAGCAGCAGTCCAAAGTCTATTACTATGAGGTTTCTGTTCTGAACACTGCACTGAACAAAAATACATTAGTTTGAGTAACACAATAAAAAGCAGAACTACATACATGAGAAGTCCTCTGTTATTATAATAAAAGGCTAATTTCTGCCCCAAATGTTTAGAAACAGCATAAAACAGTTTTAAATAATTAATAAAGCTATCAATTTCAGTCAGAACAGAATGTACAGATTTCAGACGACTTCTTGACTCTTACTGAACATTTGTTAATAAGTGAATATCTTTGCAAATGTAAAAAAAACTTAGCATTTTTCATTGCTTTCATCATTTTGTCTTATTTTTCAAGCCTACTTCTTTATAAAAAAAAAACATGTATAGCTTAAAGCAAGAGTACTAATCTAGACATTCACCCTTGTAAAAATAAAACTAAATATCTTAATTTTACATCTTGTTTATTTTAATATCTTTAACACACGCAAGAGTCACTGAAAAGTCTCCTCCCACATTTAAAATACACCGACTACACACAACACAAAATATATCGAAGTTTACTTACCATAATGATTGATAGATCCATGTTGTCTGATTTTCATCCGGTTCAAATATGGGTTGTTGGATCCTACCAGATCTGATCTCGGCACCGATTCTAAAGCTCTTCAGTTCCAAGGCTATAACTCCTTCCCTGCCCATAATTCCCTGAACTCCACCTCAGTACCTCAGATCGAGTTTGCCCACCCATTAGATAGTATATCCATGTCTAGACTAATACATGTATACAGCAATCAAATAAACCGTGCTTAAAACTAACTCCATAACAAAGGAAAGAAAAATTAGCAGGGTTATGAGAGACAGGCAGTAAGAACTGGTCACAGACAGGGTATGCCAGAGACAACCCAGTCATCAGAAACCTATTTGTGACAATTGGAAAGGGGGGCAGGTGGGAGGGAAGTTGAACTGAATGAAAATCAGACAACATAGCTCTAGCGTTATGGTAAGTATATAAAGTACAGTTGTGTACACTTACCATAAATGTAGATGTTCGAGTGTATTCACTGTTGCAGTCATCACTTGTGGGTTACCCCTGCTGTGATAGCCCTTGGCCGGCCTGAATACCAGAGTCAATGTTTTTCTGTGTCAGTTGCTGTCACATGTAGTCTGACGTCAAGTCGTCAGTGTTATAAAGCAAGGCAGCCGACGTCATTACATCAGTTTTTCTTGACCTAACCCATCAGAAGCACAAGGAAATAAGATAAAGTGGTCATGGTGGCTAAAAGTCACCATGGGAAGCTTATGTCCCCCTAGGGAAAGAGGTTATAAGGGGTATGGAGGGAGGGAAACCAGGACTGCAACAGTGAATACACTCGAGCATCTACATTTATGGCAAGTGTACACAACTGTACTATGTTCTTTGTGTTTCACTGTTGCAGTCATCACCTGTAGGAGGATTCCCAATGCTGAGTAGAGGGGTGGAAAGATAGGTTAGAGCCCTAGGCATGGGTCAGCATGCCCTGCAGAACTGCAGAGGCAAACCCTGCCCTAGACTTAGAAAAAAGATGTATGTGGTAATGCTTTGTAAAGGTATGGACAGAGGTCCAGGTGGCAGCTTCCAAGATGTCCCTGGTGGGGACTCCTCTGAGGAAGGCTGTGGAAGTGGAGGCTGCTCTAGTGGAATGGGTACGAATAGGCTTAGGGGGGATTTACCATGTAGTCTGTAGCAGAAATATATACTGTGTGATATCCATTTGGAAATGTTTTTTTTTTGGAAATGGGCTTCCCCTCTGCCCTTGGGTCAAAGCTGACAAGAAGCTGGTCTGTTTTTCTTAAGGGCTTAGTGCAGTCCAGGTAGTTTCTGAGTTGTCTGTGCATGTCTAGTGAGTGCAAAATTCTTTCCCCCTTGTTTTGATGGTTGGGAAAGAAGGCGGGTAGATGTATGGCCTGGTTGAGGATCACATCAGATACCACCTTGGGCATAAAGGAGGGTTTAGTCCTCAGGGACACCCTGTCTGCATGGGAAATGATGAAGGGCCCAACAGCCATGAGTGCCTGAAGTTCTGAAACCCTTCTGGCTAATGTGATAGCTAGTAGGAAAGCAATCTTCCAGGAGAAGTATTTCAATTCTGCTGAATTGGCAAGTTCGAACGGAGGTAAGGTTAGTTTTTTCCAAAACATAATTCAGGTCCTAGGCTGCATGAGAGGCCTTCTGGGAAGTCTGATATTAGAAGCTCCTCTGAGAAATTGCTTAATCAAAGGATGTGAGAAGATGGGTAGGTCTGACTCAAAATGAGCTGAAATGGCTGAGGCATGGATTTTAATAGAAGAGAAGGAGAGGCCACTATTGAGTAACTTGGCTAGGTATTCCAAGATAAGAGGGATGGAAGGATGTGAGGTACTGGCCCCTCTGGAATGGTTCCAGGAGCAGAATCTTTTCCATTTCCCTGCGTAAGGTTTTCTGGTGCTGGCCTTCTGGCCTCTGTGATAATGTCTAGGACCTGTTTGCTTAACAGGGATCCCTTATTTGCTTTTAAAGTATTAGTCATGCTGAAAGACTGAGAGTCTGGGTGCAGCATTTTCCCTCTCACCTAGGTCAAGATTTCTGAGATCAGAGGAAGCTGCCTGGGGGGAGGGGGGGTCTGTAAAATCAGGCTGCTCAGTAAGGGGTACCAATGCTATGTGGGCCAATCTGGAACAATGAGGATAGCTTTTGGTCTCTTCTCATTTATTTTGATCAGTACTTTGGGAATAAGAGACAGAGGAGGAAAAGCATACACAAACAGGGAGTTCCAGGGGAAGGTCAAGGCATCCACCTTCCGTGCTAGGTGGTGATACTCCCTGGTGCAACATTTTTTCAGCTGGTCATTGAGGTGTGAAGCAAAGAGATCCACCTCAGGAGTCCCCCACTCCCAAGTGATTTTCAGAAAGATTTTTCTGTGGAGCTGCCATTCGTGGGGGTCCAGTAAGTTTCTGTTTAGGTGGTCTGCCAGGGTGTTGCTGATCCCTTCGGCCCTTATACATGGGATCAGAGGGAGAGAGATCTCTAGAGGTTGAGAGTGCTGACACCAAAGGATCTTTAGATACCACTGAAGTTTCCTCATGTGAAGCCTGGCCAGAGGAATTAGAAGGATGTACGATGCCATGTACCTCAGGGCTTGCAGGAACTTTCTTGCAGTGAGGTGACTTCTGGAAGCCAGCTGGGTAAAGTAGAGAGGCAGGAAGCTCTGCTTTTCTGGGGATAGGAAGTCCATTTGGGATGCTGTGTCCAGCAGTGCTCCCAAGAAAATTATCTTGCTGAAGGGTGTTTGTTTTGATTTCTTCTCCTTGATGGTGAACCCTAGGGAAGTTAAGAGGGTTTTGACAAAGAGAAGGTCCTGGAGTAGCTTTTCTTTGCATGCTGCCTGAATGAGGCAGTCATCCAGATAATGCTAAATCTGTATATTTCTCTGTCTGCAAAATGCTATGGCTGGGGTTAAGCATTTGGTTAATACTCTGGGTGCAGTAGATAAGCCAAAGGGTAGCGCAGAGAACTGAAAGTGTTGTGAGCCTTCTCTGAAGCGCAGGAATTTCCTGCAGGATTCTCTTATGGGGATGTGGAGGTAGGCATCTTTTAGGTCTAGGGTCACTAGCCAGGCATTTTTTGTCAGCATAGGCAGCAGCTGCTGCAAAATTAGCATTTTGAATCTGGGGACCACCAGGGAGGTGTTCAGAATGGATAGATCCAGGATGAGGTGCCAAGTGCCCTCTTTTCTGGGAACAAGGAATAGTCTGGAATAAAAGCCTTTGTCTGTTTGATCTGAGGGGACAGGTTCTACTGCCCTCTGGGATATGAGAGTTTAGACCTGTTTCAATACCTCAGCCCACTGATTTGGAGGTACGTTTGGGTACCCTCTTGGAATTGGGAGTTTGCCGAAAGAGAATTTGTATCGCTGAAAAATGAACTTTAAGACCCATTGGTCCTTTGTTACAGAAAGCCAATTTTCTTTGCAGAGGGAGAGCCTTCCTCCTAGCTTTTGGTGAGTGAAGGGAGGGAAGAGGAGGGAGAGAGAGTCATTGGGAGTTTTTGCCATAGAAGGGTGGCTTAGAACTCCCGGTCCTTGGGGTGGAAGTGGTCCACTGTTTGCTTCTCTGCTGGCCCTGGAATACGGGCCTGGATGGTCTGTCCCTGCACAGCTTACCTTGGCCCTGTCTGCTAGGTGCAGGGAAGGACCAGTGCTTAGAGGGAAAGTTCCTGCTGAACCTGGGAGGTTGAACCTGAAAGAAATATTTTACTGTTTGCATAGATTTTGCTTTGTCTTTCATATTTTTAAGCACCTCTTCTGCTTTTACTCCAACAAGCAGTCCTTATCCAGGGGTGCATCAATTAGTTTAGACTTGACATGATCAGGGAGAGGTTGTGCCTTCAATCATGCATGTCTCCTAATGACAGATCTTGACCCTGCTGCTCTGCTAGAGGCTTCTAGGGCATCATATCCACAATTTAATGAGTGTCTGACCACTTGACAAGTAGAGTGCAGTAAATCTGCTAATGTTTTCGAATTGGCACAGTCAGGAAAGGTTGAAATCTTTTGTTTTAATAGTTCCAAGGTGTGTTGTTGATATTTTAACATATGGAACTGAAAGTTGAATGCACTGATAGCTAAGGTTGCAGAGGTGTATACTTTTTTACCCCATCTGTCCAGAGCTCTGGAATCCTTGTCAAAAGGAATAGGGTTCTTGGCAGAACTAGTCTTAGCTCCTTTGTGTCCCTGTGTAATGACCTCTGGGTCTGCAGCAGGATTTCTGCACAGGTATTTGTGAGAATCCAGTACCCTGTAATACCTGTAGGTTAATTGGGAGCAGGTGGAAGGGCATCAGAGGCTAAGCAGGATGCATGGAAAACAGCATCCACCACTTTTAAAATAGGGGGAATAGCCAGGGGTCTGTGCTTGGGCAGGTCCAGAAACTCTCTGCATCCTTTCTTAGACTTGGGGAAATCCTGAATTCCCATTAGAAATATTTCCTGAGGGTGTGAAGAGTTTACCCAAAGGAAAGGTCTTCTGGAGGGGAGGCAGAAGAGATGGATTCCTCTGCATCTGAATCCTCATAAGCAGTCAGAGGAGGTTGTTCCTCTTCAAAATCTGAATAGTCAGATTCCTCAGAATCCTGTTCTGTCATAATTTCTGGAGAAAGGTGTCTTTTCCTTTTAGAAGTTGTGGCCTGACTACCCCTGATAAGGGAGATGAGATCCTCTGCCATTTTAAGCATTTGTGCTTGGGGGGGGGGTGGAGCAGGGACAAGATGGTGGCTAGAAGCAGATTTTCTCGGAGAGGCCTGGCTTCTAGGCTTAAGAGTATCAGTCGGTCTGAGAGAAACAGTAGTCGGATGACAAGACGTCATTTTTTGTCTAGATTCGATAGTGCGAAAGGCCTCCTTGGAAGTCGGTGCCTGCGCCCCGACTCCGGACCCAACCGGGGCAGAGACAGCCAAAGGCTAGGAAGACAAAGATTTCTGTGACATACCAGACTCTGAAAGGGTCTTGGTAGAGACCTGTGTAGATATTGAATTGGGCATCGGGTCTGAGAAAACGCCTCACTGAATTCCAGAGAACTGACAATCTGTTTAGCTGTAGAGACATTGGAAAGCTTAGCCTTGTGTGGTCTGTCTCTGTCTTTATCTCTGCATTTTCGAATGTCCACAGATTGTTGGCTGATGGATGCCATTTCAGAATGTGGAGACGGAACATGAAAATACCTGTCTGCAATAAGAGCTCTATGGTGAATGATTCTGGCATTAAAGAAGGCACAGAACGTGGTCTAGACCTAAATAAGTGACACAGTAAAAATGGAAGTCTCGGTGTGGGATCTGCTTTCCACAGGCAAGACAACTGTTCACTTTTTGGGACATCAGTTAGTCCAAGAGAAAAGGGTCCCCAGTGAGGTACTTAGCTTTAGACGATTTCAGCTGAAATTCGAACTCTGGTAGCGACCGACTGGCACTCTAGCGAACTGCTTCTGCTACAGGCTCCATGGCAAGAAAGACTGATGTAATGATGTCAGCTGCCTTGCTTTATAGCACTGATGACCTGGCGTCAGACTATAGGCGATGGCAGCCAATGCAGGAAGACATTGACTCTGGTATTCAAGCCGGCCGAGGGCTACCACAGCAGAGATAACCCACAGGTGATGACTGCAACAGTGAAACACGAAGAACATCTTTTCATATCCAATGCTGTCTATTTTTGTATGATTCAGCTATGGGACAGATTCATAGGAATATAGACTCAGGTGGCCTCATGGAAGGACACTCCTGAGGATGGTGGAACCAAAACAGGAACATGATCTAGATTGTTCACCAAGCTTATAATGAGATACAAAGGTAAGAACTGTTGGCCAAGTAGCTGCTGCACAGATATCAGTAATAGGTTGCCTACTGGCAAAGGTTGTTGAAGTGGCCACTGCCCTTATGGGATGAGCCTTAGGTTTAGATTGTACAGACAAGCCTATTTTATTATAAATTAAGGTGATCCATTTGAATAACCATATAGGCAGAGTCACTTTAGCCACTGATTTGCCCAATTTAAGTTTTGAGAATGCAGCAAACAATTAATCTGATTTCCTGAATGATTTTGTCCTATGAGGATAGAACCTAAGCTGATGATGAACATGCATCATATGTAGCAAGTATTCACCCTTGTTTGAAAATCTTGGAAAAAAGACTGGAAGGTTTATTGACTGATGTAAATTAGCTTTGGATGCCACCATAGATGTTAGTAATTAAGGAAACTCTTTTGTTGAAAGACCAAATAGGGAGGCCTGCAGGAAAGTGCTTGCATCTATGAAATCCATTTAGCTAGAGTCACTGCCACCAGAAAAATTGTTTTTCATGAGAGTAATTTAAAATCAGCTAATGCTGCTGGCTCAAAGGGTGGCTGAGCCAATGCTTGTAACATGATAATATCCCATGGAGGGACAGGGTTTCTGATAGTAGGGCATAGCAGAAGGGTCCCTTTCAAGGATACCACATACACAGCAGCTGCCTCCTGCCTCAGAACTGGTAAACTTCCATGGTAAGGTTTTATCTTGTTAGATAACCTTTTATTAAAGGAAATTGCAATAATTTAGTAATTTGTAACTGTGCTTTAATATAATTTAACATGTTTTAGGGTCTGTTTTGCTGCTAGGCTGAAGTACTAAACCTAATCTTAGAGTAATTTTAGTTAATACAACCCTGTGAGGATTTGTCCTTTCTAAAGGTAATTACAAATTAGTAATTGTTAATTGTGCATTAATATACTTTAATAAGTTTTAGAGTCTGTTATATTGCTAAGATGAAGTACTAAACCTAATCTTAGTGCAATTTAGTTGAAATGTATAATAAGTGTTTTTTAAAGAGTTGTTGAACTGTGAAATACCTCTCTGTATATGTACACTAAGGTCTTTCTTTTTTTGAGGCTGTATTCCTTTTTTAATATCCCTTCTTCTTACCTTTTCCCCCCCTAGCAATCTCACTTCAACCTTGTATTAAGGGACTTGCCTGCTCCTAAGGACCCTTGAACCACCTCAAGCCTTACCTAAGTGGACCATCCACTATTTTCTGCTGCCCTGTGCTCCCACCTGACTGTACTGAAGTTACTAAGTATGTTTTTACACCTGACCCATTTTGAAGGCTAATCTGCCTAATTCATACTGTAATTACACCTTATAAAGTATTTTAGCCTCTGGGTCAGGAAAACCAGCAGCCAGTCCTCCCTCCCTGAATTTAGCCTCCTGAAAGATCTACCCCTCGCTACCTACCTTTCCTTTCCATCTGTGGTTTCTTCACCCTGGCTACCTGCTACTACTTCCATTTCTGCCCACTAGGTGGCAGTGTACTTTAGGCTTCGTGCCCTTACTATCTCCCTTATTCTCTCTTAGTCTCTGCTCATAGAACTTCTTTTGCCTTCTGCCCCCTTTTCATCCCTTGCCTAGTAGCCTTATTTCTCCCCCTTCTACCTTCCTTTCTGTTTCTAGGCTGTACCTCCTCTTCTCCTAACTACTATAACATTTAGCACTCCATAGTTCCCCTCTCCTGTCTGTCCTACTCCCTATCTGCTTTGCTAGCAGCTACTCACCTGCTTCGCTACCTCTCCCTGTGTCCTGCTGCTCAGTGATTGTCTCTGCTCACTCTGTCTCTACTTGCTCTGGCCCCGCTACGCTCCCCTCCCTACCCCCAATTCCCACCCACCCCCAGGGGTCCTTCACTTATACCTCACTAGACACTCCCCCTATTTCTCTCAACCAATCTCCATCCTTCATAAGACTAAGCTTCTCCCCTTGAATTATATCTTCTTTTGTCGCACTCCCCTCCTCGGGCTCCACCCATCTCCAAACACTATCTCTAGTTCAAACTCCCATTCTCTTTCATCACCTATTTAACTCCATCTCTTTCCTCCCCCATTTCTACTTTCTCCTTTTTCCTGGCCTTGCCATACTTTGTACTCCTATTCTATAGTACCTACCTGTTAATTATAACCTATGCCTATCTCCTTTTTCCTTTTTTTATTCTCCTTTTCTCCTTTTCCCTCAAAACCCTTCTCTGTAAGTTGGCTCATTTCTACTTATTCTTCAACTGACATTCTCTCACAAGCTATATTCACCTGATACTTACTCACTACCATGTCTCCTACACTCAAAGCTTTTTTCACATATATCCTACTCTTTACCACTACTATAGCCACCCTATCCATACCTTATTATATCACCTTCTTTGAAAATATCACTTTACATGAACAAAATCTTCATCTCCAACAAACTTTACCAACCTCTTTTTTCAACACCCTCAATCACAGCAACATAACCTGTTCCTCCAACTTTCTACTACCAAAATACCACAGAAAAACTCATGTGTCATTCTACTTAAACAAAAAGAATCATTATAACTCACCAAAGACCCTCAAATTCCATTTTGATTCCCAGCACAACCTCCTCCTACATGGAGATATTCATCCTAACCCTGGTCCCAATACTAACATTAATTTTAATCTAAACAATATTACTTCACCGATACCATCATCATGTACTAAAACAGCCAACTCCCTTCTAATAGCTCACCTTAATATTAGAAGTATAAATAACAAAACTCACCACCTCCATTCACTCCTGGACTTACACTCATTTGACATTCTATGTCTTACAGAAACTTGGCTAAAACCCTCTATTCAAGACCAGGAAATCACCCCTCCTGGCTATAATATACTTAGATGTGAACGAATAAAGAAGAAAGGTGGAGGCATAGCCATTATCTATAAATCTAATCTCCAAGTCACCCTCTATAATGAACTTCCATCACTAGACTCCAAAACCGAAATACTATCTATCAAACTTCAAATTAACAACAACAAATCAATCTATCTAATTTGTATGTACCTTCCCCCTGGAAATAATACTCATATTCTAGAAAACTTACTTAGTTCACTTTCTAACCAACTACCCCAGGAAACCATAATACTTGGTGACTTCAACACTGACTGGATAACCTGTTCATCCCAGCACCCTACTAGCCATATAAATCTCTATGGGTTCTCTCAATTAATAACCACTCCAACTAGAATCCATAAACCTAATAGAAAAGAAACAACTCTTGACTGGATCCTTATTAATAACCACCCTAACATTTACACTCCAGGAACTCTTCCCGATAATATTAGTGACCATATGCTCACATATGTTATTAGACAAAAACTGCATATCCCAACTACCCATAAACTCAAGATATCCTGCTCAAACAAATTCTTCAACCCTGATAACTTTCTGACTGAATTGAAAGCATGTGACTGGTCTCCACTGACTAACCTTGAACTAAATGAAGCAGTGACCTACTTTAATACCCACTTTCTACAAATCCTTGACTATCATGCTCCCATTCGCTCTACTAGGATAAGATCCAAATCGGCACCATGGCTAACTAAACAAACTAAGCAAAAAATGCACCTTAGAAATAAAATTTGGGCTAAATGGAGAGGTTCATAGGTTCATAGGTTGGTACTAGGCTATCAGCCCTAGGGCCTATACAAGCCTAGCCATAACAATTCCCTGGCTATTTCTTCCCACATTATTTACTTTCCTGGACCCCTGTCTAGCAGGGTGACTGACGTGATCCCCGGGGTGAATTTCCTTTCTCCCATCCAATCGTCAAGGTTCCTCTTGAAGAGGTCCAAAGAGGCACTCTGCTTGACATGTATGGGCAATCTGTTCCAGAGTCTGGGGAATCTCTGGGTCAGGAACCTATCCCTCCAGCATGTTTTGTTTATTGTGATGACAAGGTTTTGATCCCTGGAGCGTGTAGCTCTGAGGGATTGGGATTTCTTTAAGTGTAGCATGTCCAACAGCTCTGGGTTTGACATGGCCTTGTATGTTAAGCAGAGATCGCCTCTGAGTAGACGATATGCGACAGAGTATAGCTGGAGTTTTTTAAGGCGGTCAGCGTAGGGCATCTGCTTTAGGCCTGTGATTCTTTTAGTGAGGTATTTCTGAGGCCTTTCCAGTTGTTGCAGATGTCTTCAGAGGTACATACCAAATGGGGCGTTGTATTCTATAATGGGTCTAATGAGGGATGAGTACAGTGGGACAATGACCTCCTTTTTTCTGGATGAAAAGCCCTTCATGATGAGGTGTGCTACATAGAAGGATTTCCTGACTGTTGTGGCGATGTGGTTATCGAAGGTGAGACCACTGTCCACCTGTGTCCCTAAGTCTCTTATCACACTTTCTGTGTTTAGTGTACTGCCACCTATATGGTAATTCATGGATACATGTTTTTTCCCAAAGGGGATAACAATACATTTCTTGTCATTGAGCTTGAGCCCATGGCTCTGGCACCAAGCATCTGTTTCTGTAAGGCCCTTTGTAGAGTATCCACATCATTTGGGGATTCAATAATGGCTCCCAGTTTGCAGTCATCTGCAAACTTTGTTAGCCAGAGTCCCTTAGTGTTGACCTGTACTTCAGAGAAGTAGATTCCAAACAAGAGCGGCCCCAGGACTGAACCCTGAGGTACTCCACTTGTCACTTGTCTGGAGCTGGATTTGGAGTCGGCTACTTTTACAGTGTGAGTTCTATCAGTAAGCCATTTAGCAACCCATTGGGTGACATAGGGATTAATACCCAACTTAGTAAGTTTATCTATGATTTCAGAGTGGGGGATGGTGTCAAAGGCCTTGGCAAGGTCTAGATAGGCTGTGTGGACCACCTTACCCTTGTCCATGGCTCTGGAGACTGATTCAAAGAAGTCAATCAGGTTCAGGAGACAAGATCGGCCCTTCACAAACCCAAACTGGGTGGGGTCCAGTGTTTGAAGGTTACCAAATGTACATCTGATCACCTCCTCTTTAAACAATTAAGAAAGGCTACTAAGAAAGATACTCTTACAGACAAAAAGGAATATTATCTTCACCCTCAACAAACGAGTCAACACACCCCTCAAAAATTCTGGCCAGGTATTAACAAACTTCTTAAACCAGGACATTCAACTACTCCTACCCCTTCAGGCTTTAACCTCAACAATTCCACCCAGATCCCAGATGCCTTTAACAAGTATTTTATGGAAGCCATTCAAACCCTAGCTAATTCATTACCCACATCTACTGCTACCTGTCCTAATACCACTAACCCCTCATCTAATGCCTTTCACATTCAACCTGTCGCTACATCTCTTATTTATAAGCTTCTCAAGAAACTTAAACCTTGCACCCCATCCGCTGACCAACTCCCATCAGAATACCTACAAATTGCTGCAAAAGCTATAGACTACCCCATATCCATACTTATTAATAGAACTATCTCTGAAGGAAAAATCCCCACCTTATGGAAAATATCTCATATAATTCCTTTACATAAAGGGGGCTCCTCTACTGAGTTCTCAAACTTTCGCCCTATTGCCTTACTCTCCCCATTAGCGAAGATTATGGAAAGATGTATACACAAACAAATTCTTAACTACCTTCTACAAAACAAACTTCTAGCCAATTGTCAACATGGTTTTAGACCTTCCCACAGCACTACAACTGCCATCCTTTCCTTCTCTGATGCTATAAATAATAATAGGAACAATAATCTTTTCTCCTCAGCACTATTCCTAGACCTGTCAAAAGCCTTTGACATGGTTAACCATAATATACTTCTCGACAAACTAAATCTCTATTCTCTTGGCTCACAAGCACTTCAATGGTTTAGGAGTTATCTCCAAAACAGGCAACAAGCAGTGCTATGGGACAACAATCTATCTTCCTTACTCCCGGTAAACATTGGGATTCCACAAGGCTCAATCTTAGGTCCCCTTCTTTTTTCTTTACTTATCAATGACCTTCACTTGAATATACCCCAAGCCATCTGCATTCAATATGCTGATGACTCAACTTTAATCTGTGCTGCTAATAATGTTTCCTCCCTCCAGTCCCTCACCCAAACAGTCTTCCATAATGTAGAAAAATGGTTTATGGAACACTCCCTCATTCTTAATCCCAAAAAAACAAAACTTCTTCTCTTTACTCCTACGCACAAATCTCCAACTCCTTTCTTCACTATCTCCTCTAATAATGCTACCTGTATTAACCCAGATATGACCACTCACCTATTAGGTGTAACTATTGATAACCATCTTAATTTTGATGACCATATTAACAACACCATTAAATCGGTTAACAAAAAAATAGGTACTCTCTACAGAATTAAATCCTTTCTTACCCCAGCAGCCAGAAAAACCATGGCCCAGACCCACCTGATCTCCACCCTTTTCTATGCCTCTGCTATATATACTAACTTATCTAAAAATAACATTACCAAACTCTCTACCTGTTACAATAGTATAACTAGATTCATTACTGCTAACCCCTTCAGAACTCACCACTGTCTCAACCTCAAGCAACTAGATTGGTTAGAACTAAATAACCACGTACTCTATCAACAATTACTTATCATTCATAAGTCCCTTTACTACCCTGATGCTACCCCTAGCCTTACAAAACTAATTTCACCTTATAAAAACCTAGCCACACTTCGCTCTGCTAATAAACTCCTAGTAGCCTTGACTAAATCATACAATAAAGCTGGGGACTCATTATTTTCAAACTCTGTCGGGAAAATCTGGAATCAAATCCCTCATGAAATAACTAACCTAGACTCTACAACCCTTTTCAAAAAACATATCAAAGAACATCTTAAAACCCAGTGGCTGTGTCCTTGTGCTAACCCCGACTGAAATTACTTCTTCATTATTCCTAACTTCCCCCCTCTCCCCTGACTGTGCCTCTAAATAACATATTTAATTGTTGACAGTTATATCTTTGATATTGACTCCACCATAACTTTGTTTTTTTTGTTTTTTTTTTTTCCTTCATGTTATCCCATCTTGAGATTTGTTTATCTGTTTTTATTAATCTAACTTTAGTATGTTGCATACCTTGTAATTTTATTGTTCATAGGCTCATAGGTTCATAGGTTTATACTAGGCTATCTGCCCTAAGGCATTTATAAGCCTAGCCCAAAATTTTGTGGCTTACGCCACCCCTTATAAATGCCTTAGGGCATTTATATCCATGCTAAGGTTTAAGTCGCTTGCTTTAGTGGTTTTGGTGGATTTGGATTTTTTTGAGGTGGAGCATGTCCATTAATTCTGGGTTGGACATGGCCTTGTATGTCAGGTACATGTCACCTCTGAGCAGACGGTATGCGACTGAGTAGAGCTGGAGTTTCTTCACTCTGGCAGCATATGACAGATTTTGGAGTCCCTTTATCCTTTTGGTGAGGAACTTTTGGGGTCTCTCCAATTGCTGCAGATGTCGGGTGAGATACATCCCGAATGGGGCATTGTACTCGATCATTGGTCTAATAAGTGAAGAGTACAGAGGAACAATGACCTCACTAGATCTGGATGTGAATCCCTTCATGATCAGGTGGGCAATGTAGAAGGTCTTTCTAACCACTTTAGCAACGTGAGTGTCAAAAAAAAGGCCACTGTCAACCTGGGTCCCCAGGTCCCTGATAACTTCTTCTGTGCTTAGTGGATTGCCACCTATATGGTAGCTTGGGGTTACCTTGTTTTTCCCGAAGGGTATGACTATACATTTTTTGGCGTTTAACTTCAGGCCATGGCTCTGGTACCAGCTATCTGTTTCCGTGAGTCCCTTCTGAAGGATATCCGTGTCTGATGCACTTTCCACTATGGTGCCCAGTTTGCAGTCGTCTGCAAACTTTGTCAGCCAAAGTCCTCCCATGTTGGCCTGTACTTCTGAGAAGTAGATGCCGAACAATAGGGGGCCAAGGACCGAGCCCTGTGGGACACCACTTGTGACCGGCTTGGAGTCTGACATAGCGCCAGCAACTCTAACCCTGTGGGTTCTGTCCTTAAGCCAGTTTGCAACCCATCTTGTGACATATGGGTTTACATTTAAGCTGGTAAGTTTTTCTACAATACCCAAGTGGGGTATTGTGTCGAAAGCCTTTGCAAGGTCAAGGTAGGCTGTATGGACTGCCTTTCCGTCATCAATGGCCTTGGTGACTGTTTCGAAGAAGTCGACCAAGTTCAAAAGGCATGATCTGCCCTTGACGAAGCCAAACTGGGTCGGGTCCAATGTCTGCAAGTCCCCTATATCTTTGTTTATGAGCTCCATTATGATCCTCTCCATAGCTTTGCAGACTAGACTTGTTAAGCTTATGGGGCGGTAATTACCAGGGTCCGTAGAGGCACCGCCTTTGTGGAGTGGGACCACAGTTGCCGTACGCCACTCCTTGGGCATGTATCCTGTGGTAAGGCTGAGATTAAACAGCTGCCTTATGTGCGGGTTTAATTCCTCATTTAGCTCGTGTAGCACACAGCCGGGGACACCATCCGGTCCCATTGATGCTGTGTTTTTAGCTTTAGAGAGAGCAGCTTTTACCTGCGCATTTGAGATATCTGGGAGGCTACACTCCGCTGGGATAGTTATCTCTCCTTTAGGGGGGGAGAGGGGGGTGAAGTTTGCACTGAACTTGTCTGCCAGTATGTTGGCAATGTCTGTGGGTTCAGTGATTTCTGTATCATTTTGGACTAATTCTGAGCATATCTGGGAGTTTCCACCCAGGTTCCTAACATAGCTGAAAAAGGCCTTATGATTGTCCTTTGAATCCATGGCAATTTTTCTCTCAAAATTGGCCTTAGTTGATTTTATGAGTGCTCGTATTTTTTTTACTAATAATGATCAGGGGTGACTTCCCTTTTATGGATTTTGTTATCTGGCTGTTTTTCTGTTAACATGCTTTTTGCCAGTTTTTTTTTTGTTAAATTCTTACATAAGTCTACCTTGGTACTTTTTGTATTATGCTTATCATTGTTTTTGTTGTTAATGATTGTTTACTTCTTGTAATTGGAGCTTTTCTCCCCGGGCCTCTACTGAAAACGGATATATGTCCAGTTAGACTAGCCCGGTCAACAAATGTAAAATAAAAATAATAAAATAAATAATAATAAAATAAGGCCTTAGACATTCTTAAAGTAGCTACTGCATTGTATTTCTGACCTACATAGAAACTTGAGATAGCTGCTGTTTGCAATTTGATAGTTGAATAACTGGAGCTGTTGCAGAAAAGTTCTGACAGGAATTCTAAACTGGCAGAATTGGGATCTAATCTCCTGGACATAACCCAAATGGAAAATCCCTTCCACTTGGTACAGTACATTTTTGTACTGGTCCATTTTTGGGATGCTGATATGATCTGAACAACTGAAGTGGGAAGCCTGGCATCTCTGGCTAAGGTTAGAACTGGAGGAATGTAGTGAATAACTTAATGCTTTCTGGTTTGGATGAGGCAGCTCAAATGGATGTGTTAGTTGATCTGGATAATGGTCCAGCAGCCATGAAGGATGTACTAGTAGAGACCAAAGGAAGGGAAAACAACTTTGAGGCCAGAAAGGGGCAGTAAGGATCACCTTGGCCTTGAACATTATTGCTTTCTGTATGAACTTGTTTACTAAAGTCAATGGATAAAGGCATAGAGGAGACCTGGGGGGTCAACTGTGGACTACAGCATCCCTTAGTGACTGTCCCTGCAGAGGGATCAGGGCAAAGTAACTGTTGTGCTTGTTGTTTTGGTAGGATGTGAACAGATCGCAGCAAGGTTGGTCCCATTTACTAAAACTCAAAGTTGTCACTGTTGGCTAGAGGGACCACTCATGAGGCATCAAGATAGATCTCCTCAACTTGTCCACCAGTACACTGGATGACCCTAGGATATGCATAGCTATTAAAAAGCACTGAGAAGACATAGCCCATTGCCAGACTATCATGGCTTCTCAACACAAGGGATAGGAGCGTGTCCCTCACTGTTTGTTGATGGACCAAACCACAGTCATGTTGTCTGTCTGTACTGATATCACACCCCTGGGAAGGACTTCCTGAAAACCCTGCAATGCTTGGAGGACTGCCCACATCTCCAGGACATTGATGTAAAGGATGATGCCTGTATGTGACCAGGTGCTCTGGACTGTCTTACCTTTGAATTGCCTCCCCTACCCTAGAAGGGATGCGTCCGTCATTACTACTGCCACAGGAAGGTCCATAAAGAATGAACACCCTTCTATCACTGAATGAAACATTATCCACCAGGATATGTGTTGCCTACAAGTTTGAGTTAGTTGAATCTTGGCATGAAACAGATGGTAAAATTGGGACCAATGCACCTCTAGGGTCCACTGAAGCACTCTCATGTGAAATATGGCCAATGGAACCATAAGGCTTGTGGAAGCCATTAGACCCAGTAGGTCAAGAAATAGTCTTGCCAGCGGGGAGGGGTTATGGAAAACTTGAGTGACAGGGAGGCGCAAAGACAACACCATGTGGTTGGGAAGTCAAGCAATTTGCAAACTTGTGTACAGGTGGGATCCAATAAATTCTATCTGTTGAGTAGGCATAAGATGACTTTTGGTTAGACTGGCCATGATCCCTAGGTCTTGCATCAGCAGGAGCAAAAGGTCTCGATGATTTGACAACAGGTTGCTGGAAGTAGTGGTCAGGAGCCAATCATCAAGGCACAGGAAAACATGCATCCCTAACAGGCAAAGACACACTGCCACCACTGTCATCACCTTAGTGAATATTCTGGAGGCTGTGTGAGACTGAATGGCAGGGGTCTGAATTGGTGATGATTGGTTCAAATAGAGAAATCTCCTTGAACACTTCTCTGTCTTGACATGGTAGTTGTTAAGAGAAAAAGTTTTAAAACATACTGTTATTTGTCTTTTTCCTGTTCTTGCAAAGTGAACATGTTATTTGTTGGGATATGCCTATCAAAGATGGGCCTCATCTGTGAACAAAATGCAGCATTACTTATGAACCTGAATAATATCTGTTTTCTGCATTTCAGAATAAAGAGATTTGGTTATAGCTCAGTGAAGCCTGGGATAAGGACGCACGGCCAAGTAAGAGTTAATTTACTGGGATAGGCTGTGTGTCCTGGAAAATTTGAGATACCATTGTTGAACTGAACATTCTGTACTTCTTGAACATTCTGTATTAACTGTTGGTTTGAGGTGATTTGTGATAAACATGTTTATCCTATATGTTTTTCATAGCCAACTGTCAATGGTCAGAAATGTAACAAAACGTTGTTTTGCTTGCAGTATAAAAGTTGATGCCAGTAAACAAGTTTACCAGAGGAGATCATCTTGGCCAACATGCTGTGTAATCTGGTTAGTTGCTAATAAAGAAGTTTTTCATCACTTGAGGCAGATGCGACTCGTTTGAATTTTTCTTCTGACATTTTGGTCCTTCGAGCTGGAAACCTCTACGAAGATATGGATCAGACCGACAGAGAGACCAAAAAAACTGTGCAGGTGAGGGTTTCTCATCTTAAGATTCCCTCGACTGAAAGCCCTCCGACTGATTTGTCATTGAAAGGAGGTCGGCCGCTCTCTGATCCCTATCTGAGGGACGGTTTCTGAACCAAAAGGGGAAACGAAGTCTCATCTGGTTCAGGTAGGATGAAAAATACATTTTCTTTTAATTTAATTTAACCTTGTGAACAAGGGTTTTATTTTTAGTTAAGGGTGGGTAGGATTACTTGTTAAGATTCTTTTGTTAGGATCACCCGATAAGATAGCCCCATTTTATAATAAGCCCTGTAAAATAACTTTGATACAGTCCTAAAATAAGAAATCTAGGGGAAACATGGGTTCGAGTTGCTGCAAGTGTGAGAGTGATGCCTGTTTAAATGTTGATGCTAAGTATATGAAAGGTTTAAACAAAAATAATGTAAAATTTTGAAAAAGTGGAAGTTCAGATATGATTTTGATGGTACACTGAATAAGAATGTCTGTGCAAAATTGGTTAGAGATTTGAAAAGAGATGCGGGAACTAGAACTAAAAAGCAAAGACAAGTGGGATTTCCCCAAGCACAAAAATGGTTAGAAGAAGCAAATAGATGAGCTACAAGAGAAAAACAGTGCCAGGAAAAAGAAAAAATAAATCAAAAGGGATCACTGGTGCCAAGTGGAAAAGTAGCTTTATTTTTAGATAAGGAGGATGGGCATACAGTTTGTGCGGTACAAAGGCAGGCAACTGCCCCACCGTATGGGGAAATTGCTGCTGCCGTACCGGCGGAACCTCCTCAATATCAGTCTGAAGATGTGGGATCTGTACAGCAGGGTGGGTTACTGGCTGCTCAAGAAAGCATTGTGACCCCTCCAATTTACCTGCAAATTCCCGTAGTACCCAAGGTTGCTTTGCAACAGGTAGACCAACCTATGCAGTTAAGGTCAGGACCAGCAGGGTAAGGACGTTGGGCCATTAAACTTTCTGACTACTCAGAAGTTCTTCCCTTAATACAAGTTGCAAACCCACAAGCAGGGGATGTTGGACAAGAGCCAACTATTTTAATTTATCGTCCCTGGGCTAGAGAGGATATAAAACGAGCTACAGATGGTATTCCTCATCCCAAGGTTAATTTTCAAAAGTTTTCTGAGGACATAGTTGGTATGCGTTTAAGTTATCATCTAAATGGTTTAGAAGTAGAACAAGTAGTGCGACAAATCCTGGCTGGGTCCAGATTGGCACTTAGTTTGTGGTACTTGGACATGTAAGGCAGATGATGGCACTACATTAAAGCATAATTCTGGGGTGTTAGACATGCGAGTCACTGATCTGTTAAAGAGAATTTCTGATAAGTGGCGTCCAAGAGCAGATTGGATAGTAATAAATCAGTGTATCCAAAATGATGATGAATCTGTAGATCACTATATTGTAAGATTGACAGAAGTGTTCAATAACCATTGTGGAATGATGATTCCGCAGGATCAGACCAATGATAGTCCGTATGAACAGCAATTGAGGGGGACAGGGAGGAAAGCGGAGAAGGGCTAACACTGACTCTGAGAGTTACCTTGGGCTTTTGGTTTGTATGATTCACTTTGTATCTGATGAAGTCACTTGTTGGACGAAAACGCAGATTAATAAAGCATTTATTCTTGGATTTTCGTACTATTGGTGGAATTTGTAGTCTGCAGTAGTTTCCTGATCCGTTTGGCTTTTTCTTATCTTGTTGTTGGTTTCGAGTGGAGGTTGGCCGTTACAGTTTCTTTTTGTTAGCAATTGAAAAATGCTTTTCTTAAGGGTTGTAGGGCTCCGATAAGTAGTTTTATAACTAAGCATATGGTAGATCATAGAACATGTAGACTGCAACCTTTGTTTGAATATGCACGGCATGCTGAGCGACATTTCAATTTAAAAAAGAAAAAGAAAGTACAAGTGTTAGCAGTAGGGGATGATGGTGGTATATTCTTGGTACAGGACTAAAGGGGGCAAGGGCACCGTGGTGGCGTAAAAACCGTGGGGGCCCGAATTGGGACACGTTAAATAAACCGGGTGGACATTCAGAGGAATATGAGGGGAGGTTAAAACGTGGAGAATGTTTTAAGTGCGGTAGACATGGGCACTTCACTGCCGACTGTGAAGAGTGGCAACATCCCCCACAGCTTACTAACAAGGGCTCCGCATGACTATATGATAGTAAAGGAAGGCGCCAAATTCATTATTGTGATTATTGTAGAGAAGAAGAAAGTGAGAATGACTGTGATGATGATGAGGCAGACACTCTCTGCGATGAATGTCAGAACACTCAGAAGGAAGGGCGGGATTGTGACTGTGAAGTCATAAACCTGGCACATTTGGGTATTGCTATGCATCTAGATCAAAAACCCATGATAGAGTTTTTGGTTGAGGGACAGAAAGTGGAGTTTTTATGTGATTCAGGTGCATCGCGTACACTTTTGGGTCCAGCAGTTCTGCCCCCGAACTGCGAGCCGGACGAGTTTGTCCTTGTGAAAGCGGCAAACGGGAAAATCTATAAGGAACCACTGTCACATCCTCTATTGTTCACAGATCCGCAAACAAACCAAACTGTTAGGTGTAGGGTAATTATATGGAAAGTTTGTCCAGTTAATTTGCTGGGAAGAGATTTGATGCATTCATTTGGAATAGCGGCAATTCCCACACCTAAAGGCATTGAGGCAAAAAGGTTAGCGGATGGCTTGGTGGTACAGGGAGTACAAGAATTGTTTTACTGGTATAGCCAGGACTTGATTTCAAATGGGCCGGGGAGGGTTGATACAGATTTGATCAACCTAGCTTTAAGTAAATCTAGGAGCGGGTCACCGCAGGTTGCAGCACACTTACATTGTACAATGTTCTACAGGAAGGCCCCTTGTCTGGATAAAGAATTTGAAAAATAATTCTTTAAGCACAAATGTGCAAGGATCATTTTGAATGATATGTTTTGGGATACGCAAGGTAATAGAGTAGTGACCTGTACTTTGACCAAGGAAATGAGTTCTTTATATCGCTCAGATTATAGCCCACATATTTCAATTACTAAAGCGGTGGGGACACATTGGGTAGATTTGGCGAAAAAGGTAACAAATTGGGACACAATGTCCGAAAGTCAATTGAAAGATCAACAGATCCAGGTACAAAGATTAAATTGGGTGACTTGGGCACAACCGAGTGTGCACCTCAGGGATGACAAAACAGAAATGGCATGACAAATCCTCCTAACTCAAGAGGAAGATAGTGCGTTAAGTGCCTTACCTGTAGATTTATGGTCAAAAGGTAAAGGGAATGTAGGACTGATGAAAACTGCAGGTGAAGTTTGTATAACTCCAAAGTCAGGTTTTAGACCTCGTAAGCACCAATACCTGCTAAGTAAACAAGCAGAGGAAGGAATTAAGCCAGTCATTGAGCAGCTAAAACAGGTAGGAATTCTTGTTGAATGCCCAGATTCGCCCTGCAATACTCCGTTGTTTCCTGTAAAGAAACCGGATGGGTCATGGAGGTTGGTTCAGAATTTACAAGCAGTTAATTCAGCTGTGATCCCAAGAGCACCAGTGGTCCCTGACCCCTATACATTACTTAATGGTTCACTACCTTAGCACAGATATTTTTCTGTCATAGATATAAGCAATGCTTTTTTCTCCATACCACTACATAAGGAGAGTAGATTTTGGTTTGCATTCACTTATCAAGGTAAAAGATACACCTACACCAGATTGCCACAGGGTTATTGTGAGAGTCCGACAATATTCGCACAAGAAATGGCTGCGAATTTGGCTCAGTTTGTTCCCCCAGAGGGAAGCCAGGTTCTGTTGTATGTAGATGATATTTTGTTGGCCTCACCCACGCAGGAAAGTTGTAAAAGGGATACCCTTGCCCTTCTTAGTTTTTTAGCTGAGCAAGGACATAAGGTAAATAAAGAAAATTTACAATTGTGGAAAGCACAAGTAAAGTACTTGGGTTATTTAATTTCACAGGCAGGTAGACAATTGGAGAACAAAAGAAAACAAGCAATTCTTGAGGCACCTATGCCCACAACTAAGCGGGAGATGATGTCCTTTTTAGGTGTGACTAATTTTTGTAGAAGTTGGATCCCTAACTATGCTGAGGAAGTAGGGCCATTGACCGCACTAATCTATGACACTCCCATGGCAGCTAAAAATGATACACAGTGGACAAATACGGCAATACAGGCATTTAAGAGAATTAAGCAATTGATAGCAGGATCCTCTGTTTTGGGTTTTCTGAACTATTTTAAGCCGTTTATACAAATGGTTGATTGTAGGGGAGGATATATGACTTCGGTTCTGGTACAAGTACATGGGGATAAACAGAGACCAATAGCTTTCTACTCCTCCAGATTAGATCCTGTTGCAAGGGCATTGCCGCATTGTGTTCAAGCTGTAGTGGCAGCCGCCATGGCAGTACAAGCCTCAGCATCATTAGTTTTGTTTCACCCATTGCAATTGCGGGTTCCACATTCAGTTGCTAATATACTTTTGCAAGATAAGATAACCTTTTTTATCTCCTAGTTGACATTTGTCATGTATGACAGTGCTGCTGACACAGCCTCATATGACCATAGAAAGATGTACTACTCTTAATCCGGTGACACTTTTGCCGACTCCAGAAGAAGGTACTCCACACATTTGTTTAGAGAGCATTCATGACAAAGTGCTTCCCCGACCAGATTTAACGGATATTCTGTTAGTAGATTCTGATCTCGTTTTGTTTGTATACAGATCAGCAAAGAAGGACACTGTAGGAAAAACACTAGTAGGGTATACAGTCACCACAGAAACTGAAGTTTTGGAGGCTAAAAGATTGTCGAACATTTATTCTGCACAAGTCAATATGCTTTCTCCACTGTACATGTTTTCGCTCAACAATGGAAGAATAGGGGAATGGTTACTGTGACAGGCAAACCAATAAATCACAGAGATTTAATTTTACAGTTGTTATATGCAGTGCAACTACCACTTCAGATAGCGATATGTAAATGTTCCGCACATACCAACAGAAAAGATCCTGTCTCCAGGGGAAATGCACTTGCTGATATGGCTGCAAAAAAGGCAGCTCAAGAAAATGATTTGCTTTTGCATGACAATGATTTAGAGCCCAGACACCTCTTAGACGTAGAGACACTAAAAGTAATGCAAACATTGACAACACAGAAGGAAAAATGTCGTTGGGTAAAATATGGTATCACTCAACAGGATAGGTTGTATAGGGCATCAGATGGCAAAATGGTATTACCCTCAAACCTTTTTAGGTATGCAGCATTGGTTAGCCATGGACCTGCCCATGTAGGAGTACAGACGATGATTCAAATAGTGTCTAAGGTGTTTTGGTGTAAAGGGTTTTCAACTTATGCAAAGCAATTCTGTTTATCTTGTTTATTATGTGCAAAGTATCATGCTCAGGGGGGAGTTAAAAAGTCTCAGCAGGCATTCCCCACCCCTCCATATCCATTCCACACACTCTGTATGGACTTTATTGAATTGACACCTTCAGAGGGAAAAAGGTTCTGTTTAGTCATTATTGATGCTTTTTCTAAATGGGTAGAAGCTTTTCCAGTAAAGCACCCGAATGCACAAACAGTAGCAAAGCTTTTGACTACAGAAATAATTCCCCGATTTGGTTTACCAAGATGCATTTACAGTGATAATGGGTCTCATTTTGTTAACCAGATTGTTCAGAAGTTGGATCAAGTGTTTCAAATTGATCTTAAATATCAATGTGCTTACCACCCCAATCAGCTGGACTGGTGGAAAGACACAACGGTGTCTTGAAGAGTAAGCTCCGCAAACTGATGGCAGAAACACATAGATCTTGGACTGCGTGCCTTCCTTTGGCACTCCTGTATATGCGAATCTCACCTTCCTACAAAAGACTTACACCATTTGAACTTTTGTTTGGGAGACCATATTACGTCCCACAGTGGCAAGGATTGTTGCCAGCGGAACGTGAGGGGGGTGAGGATCTAGCGGATTATATGAAGAAGCTGCTAAATGTCAAATCTCTTGTAACCAATGACTCCTTTGCAGATTCCAGAAATGAAACCTTGTTAAGCGTGGCACCCGGGGACTGGGTGTGGATCCGAATTGTGAAGAGAAAGAATTGGTCATCCCCCAGGTGGGAAGGCCCATATCAAGTACTTATCTCGACACCTACAGCTGTAAAGATCGCTGAGAGGACTTTGTGGATTCATATCACCCACTGTAAAAAACTCAAGGCTCTTCCTTCTACCGTTGATGTTGGTCAAACTCCACCGGACCTCTGAGTGCAAAGTCTGGCTACAAAGGGGGATTAGCCCAATAGGAGTTAGTTTGTCTCAAACCCAGTGAAGAAACCAATTGCGCGAGGTATTCCTTAGGGAGGATGGCCATGTTCAACTGGTACTTGAACTGTCACATGATGATGATTTTGGTGGTGAAAGTAAATATGTCCATACGAGAAGGAACAGTTGCAAGAGAAAAGGAATGGTGGTGCTGCAAGCGCAAACAGGTGTTACTACTGTGTTTAAGGTGAAACTTTGTGAATGAATTTTGGACTGTTCTAAATGGAACAATAATAATTTCTTGACTCGTGCAAAATACTTGTGCAATAGAGACTGTACGTCCTGGTCAAATGTTTGGTGGTCAACAGATGTGAATGGATGGGAAACAAGTGGTGCAGTGATACCAGAGAAAGATAAAAGCAGGCAACAAAGAATAAAAATTGCGCATTCCCAAGGTACCGGAGCAATTACTATAACCATTGTGTCACCACAAGAAAGTGATTCAGGAGTTTATGGAATCGGAGTGTCCCTTCCAACTAGAACTGATCCTTTGGGGACCCTCCAACTTAAAGTACAAAGCCTTAAGAATGCGACAAGTAAAGCAGATTTTGCCTTCACAGAAGAAGAACAATTGTTACTCGAGACGGGATTCATACACCATAATGAATGGTTATCTTGGGTTAGATATAGTACCAGAGAAGCACATCGTGAAAACTGTATTTCTTGTGCTGAAGGTAAATAGCAACTAGCAACAGTCCCACTGATGCAAGATGAAGGTAACCTAATGTGTCTGTTGAAATTATTCTTCAACAAAATTGAAGATAAATGCAAAAATGAAACTCAGCGTTTTCCAGTCATAAGCAAAGTTGAGAAACTGCCTGCAGCGATTTCCTATCCAGGTTCGTATATGTGCATTTCCAGAGATGGCACAGGGAGGAATTATGGCAATATGGGACAGAACTATTGCAATGTTACTGTGAATGGCAATGAGAATCCATTTCTGGAGAACCAAACTCATAGTTTAGCAGACGTATGGTGGTTATGTGGAGACAACAAACTCAGATCAAGGCTTACGATTCCCTGGAAGGGAACTTGTGCACTTGTAAAGTTAATTCTGCCATTCTACATTTTCCCAGTTCCAGCAAGCAGTTTCGCAAGAGAACCTGAAATAAAGCCGAAGTGGTTGAGTAGGAGAAAAACAGAGGCACCAAAGCAATCTTTCGATAACGGTGTCTACATCAATAGCATTGGCATACCAAGAGGTGTACCTGATGAATACAAAGCAATAAACCAAATAGCAGCTGGTTTTACATCCATCTTTGTCTGGATTCAACCTAATAAGAATGTGGACTGGATCAACTATATTTACTATAACCAGCAGCGTTTTGTGAACTATACCAAAGATGCATTGAAAGGAATTGCTGAACAATTGGAGGCCACTTCGCAGGTGGCATGGCAGAATTGAATTGCATTGGATATGCTCCTGGCCAAAGAAGGAGGAGTTTGCAAGATGTTTGGGACTTTCTGTTGTACATGTATTCCAAACAACACTGCGCCTGATGGAAGTATCACTCGAGCTTTGAAAGGTTTGGAGATGTTATCTGAAGAATTGGCAGAGAACTCTGGGGTAAATAACCCCTTTACAGACTTTCTACAAGCGTGGTTTGGAAAATGGAGTCATCTCATCAGCAGTTTCCTGGTGTCTATTGGAGTCGCTGTGGCTATCGTGGTGGTATGTGGTTGCTGTTGTATACCCTGTATCAGAGGTCTTCTGCAAAGACTGGTTGATATTGCTGTTACGAAGACGATGTACCAGCAATTGCAACAGACTGGTGAAAGTGAATACATTGAAATGTGACTTTTTGCAAATGTTTTTGAAGTTTAAAAGTTTGTCTTGCCAATGAAGTAATGTATGCAAAAAAAATTAGTTTTTACAATATATTGCTGAAATAAAAGTGTTTTCAGGGGGGGGAAATGTTAAGAGAAAAAGTTTTAAAACATACTGTTATTTGTCTTTTTCCTGTTCTTGCAAAGTGAACATGTTATTTGTTGGGATATGCCTATCAAAGATGGGCCTCATCTGTGAACAAAATGCAGCATTGCTTATGAACCTGAATAATAAGAAGTTATGTACCTACCATAACGTTCCATGTTAGTTGTCTTCTTCTCGCCTTCTTTCTTGCTGGATGGGTTCGGAGCTGATCCACGGCTCCGACTCGGCCAATACTAAAGCTCGAGAGCTAATTCCACCGGCTCGAGGCTCCCCCATATCCCACAATGCTAGGCGGTAACTCCTCAGATCCTCCTCGGAGCCGATGGTTGAACCGTTTGAACGGTCTTTGAACCTCTGGAGGACGGCTCGGACACTGGAGCCGACTGCCTGGAGGACTTAGAAGGTTTCCCCGACATAGACTGTGTCGGGGGACCCTCAGGCTTCAACAAGCCTCTTAAGATTAATTTATTTTTATGTTCCTGCAGGACTCTAGGGCTGAAACCGTGACAGACAGCACAAGAGTCCTGCAGGTGTAAAGGTCCCAGGCAATACACACAAGAAGTGTGACCGTCTGTCAGAGACATCTTCTGACAGCACGAGTCACACTTCTTAAAGCCTGAGACCTTTGATTCTTTAGACATGTCTAAAGAATACAAGTAGTGCAATCACTCACACACAAACACACAGATTACACTAAAATTAGAATTAAGGAAACTAAATTTAACAAAAATTCCCTAGAAAAAACACACTCACTCCAACTACTAGGAGGGGTGGGAAGGGGCCTAAGGCCTAAGGGAAGATCCCTTGGAAAATTTTTTTGAAAAGGGGGAGGAATTTGTAAGGGAGTGGTAAAAAACTAAGTAATTAACTAAGAACTACTGAAAAACTAATTTAAAGGGGTCTAACTTTAGTAAAACTTTTATAAAAGTAACTAACCTGCAGAGCCGGTTGGAAAGAGCACCTCGTCAGCTAAGTGGCAAACGAGATCTGAGGAGTTACCACCTAGCATTGTGGGATATGGGGGAGCCTCGAGCCGGTGGAATTAGCTCTCGAGCTTTAGTATTGGCCGAGTCGGAGCCGGGGATCGGCTCTGAACCCATCCAGCAAGAATGAAGGCGAGATAGACAACTTAACATTATCTGTTTTCTGCATTTCAGAAAAAAGAGATTTGGTTATAGCTCAGTGAAGCCTGGGATAAGGACTCACGGCCGAGTAAGAGTTAATTTACTGGGATAGGCTGTGTGTCCTGGAAAATTTGAGATACCATTGTTGAACTGAACATTCTGTACTTCTTGAACATTCTGTACTAACTGTTGGTTTGAGGTGATTTGTGATAAACATGTTTATCCGATATGTTTTTCATAGCCAACTGTCAACGGTCAGAAATGTAACAAAAAATAGTTTTGCTTGCAGTATAAAAGTTGATGTCAGTAAACAAGATGACCAGAGGAGATCATCTTGGCCAACATGCTGTGTAATCTGGTTAGCTGCTAATAAAGAAGTTTTTCATCACTTGAGGCAGATGCGACTCGTTTGAATTTTTCTTCTGACAGTAGTAAGCATCTTTGACATCTATGGATCATCTTTCCTCAGCAGACGCAAAATAGACTGAGATGTGACCATCCAGAATTTTGTCTGTTTGACATACTGATTTAAATGGCTCAGAACCAGAATGGGTTTGAGTTCCCGTGTTTTCTTAGGTACTAAAAAGAACCCTATGTAGACTCTAGATTCTAACTGATCTTTAGGAACTAGCTGTATGACTTTTTTCCTAGCAGCTTGGAAATCTCTGCTGCTGTAAGTTCTCACTGACGGGGTGAAACATAAGGAACTTTTTTCTTCTTGATGGGAGGAAGGAAGAATGGTATGGAGTAGCTTCTGGAAATTATGTTCAACACCCAACAATCTGTAGTTAAATTTCACCAGACTTGTGGATGCAGAGACAAGCACCAGCAAATTTTCTCTAGTGTGCAACAGCTAGGTAATCAATGAGGGGTGCTAAAAAGGCTTTTTGGTAAAGGGATCGCAAAAGCCCTGGTTATGCGGCCCACCTTTGCCTCTAGGGCAACTATTATTATTGTTACCTCCTCCTCTGTCATGATAAGGTCTATCACAAGGAGTGTTTTTGCAAGAGCTCTGTGATTTATGGAACCACATCTTCTTCCCAGCAAACTGGTTCCTAGAATAGGATCTCTGGGGAGTGAAGAAGCAGATTCCCACTGCAAACAGAGAGTCTTGCCAACAGGTTGACTCCTAGTCAGTTTTTCTTTCACTTTGGATCCAAATAAAGTACACCTGTTGAAGGGGATATTAATAAAAGATGTCTTGAAGCTCTCCACAAAATCACAGATATACGTCCTGGTGTATCAATGAATGGTAATGCCAGTGCCTGCTTCTCTCATTGTGCCATCAGCCACATTAGAAAACAGTCGCATGGCTACATTGGAAGTAGACTGGAAAGTAGAAAGCTGGGAGTCCACCGTCTTCTAAAAATCTGTAGGCAGAATACTTGAGAGAGACTTGGAAATCTCCTTGGTCTAGTTTCTCTGAAATCTGGTAACATGGGCTAAATAATTTAGGTCTATGTTCACTCATCGAATGGTAATTCCATTGAACCACTTATCTTCGAACACTATCCAGTGAATCTGCTTTTTATCGAAAATGTACATCAGAAACAAAATTATTGCATAGCCATAGTTGGCCAACATACACACAATGGAAGGCAGTATGGAATTACAGGTATGCTAGGGTTAAGGAAATCTGTCCTTTCCCCTACTGTAGTCGGATCTACAAATCTACCCTTTCCCTACTGTAGTGTGATCTTGGGGTTGGTATATATAATTACCAGGGGGTGTGGATTCTCCTCACATGGGGGGCTTCACCCCCACATCCCCTGGTAACTATAAACACTAACTCCAAGATTACACAACAGTAAAAACTAGCATCTGTCGACAATATAAGCCAAATATATACTGCTACAAGCAGAAATTCCCACAGGAATTACTGTAAATACTGACAGAAATACAATAATAAATATATCTTTTAAATAAACATAAAAAATGAAAGAGAAATGAGAGGAAAGGGGCCACCAAATTGGGCTTATCTGAGCAGTAAGCCAGACAAAGCAGCACTGGATCTGGTGAACAGTCAAAGGACCTTCTTTGGATGGCAGAAAAAGACTGAACACTCACTTCCTGTCACAGCTAATGGTTTCCCTCTCAGAATATGCTCAGCCAATAAGTTGTCACAGAAAGTGAGAGAGAGGGGAGTCTGAGCTTTGGAAAGCTGGCCAGTAATGGGTTACCTTGGCAGATAATACAAAATCTAAATAATGCAGCTAAATACCTGTAGTTTAACACAAAGTCATATTTCTCAGCACCTCCCACTAATTAGCTAGACTGGATTCCTTTTCAAGCAGTAAATGGAAAATGAATTATTTTCTAACTAACCCTAGTCAAGAACATTTAAAACTCCAAAAAGAAAAACCTTTGAGGTAAAACAAAATCTAAAATAAAACAAAGAGAAGTACAAGAATAAATAAATAAATAATAAATAGATGTATAAAAACCTTAAATGAATAAATCCTATCCAAAATTAAATGTAGTCAGACAACAGCCGCAGTCACACAGCACTTCAGCTAAATAATCCTTTTTTTATTTCTGCATCATCATCATCATCATCATCATTAGTTTATCAAGCTTCTATATCATTCCTCATACGAAAGTATAAGCACTGATCATCTGCTGCAAGATACCTAGCATGCATGAAGCTGGTTATCCAGGAAGTTTACGGTATTTTAACAAACCTGAAGAAGTGTGATTGAAAATTTCTTGTGCTCTTCAGTGGTTATCCAAACACGGAACGACTCATGTATATTATCGGTAATAGTTATAGTATCCAGCAGTTCTTCCATGAAGTCCAGTCCCAAGTGACAGTTCTGAAGTAAAACCCAGCCACCCTAAGCAAAATATAGACACAGAATAAATAAGGTATGTATCTATGCAATAACGTCTATAAATAATTAACTGAATGTAATTCCTCCAGATTGTAGCAGTTGTGATAATGCCAAGAACAAAATAAGAATTAAATGTCAGGTATAAATGAATCTGATATCTACTGAGTTTGAAACATAAGTATTTTTCAAACTCAAAGGAAAAGTGGGAAACTACCTTTACTCAGCACAGTGACTTCTCTGAAAGATAATTCAAATAATGAATTCAAATAATTTATTGTAGCACAAGATTATCCTGCGTAAATCAGTATAAAGCACCCTGCTTAAGCCTATATCAGCAAGTTAAATGAGTGCAGTCGAACTCCAAGTTATTACCATTTCAGCAAGATGGACCAGACAAGTAATTTAGGCATTAGTATTTAAAAACTCTTCCTTTATCACATGTAACAGTAGTGAAAGAGCACTTAGCAAATGAAAAAATGGTTACTTAGTACTTGTGTCACATGCATCATAAAAATCTGTTCCTTTTCTAACATGTCAGAGTAAAGTACTTGTGTCAATAAGGTAGTTAGCTCTAGCACTTTGAGCAGACATCACTGTAACAGAAAATCATAGTATTTTGGTTTGCTCACATTTGTTCTCGCCTTTGCTTAGGTGCTAAGACAGGTAATATAAAACTTCCTTATGCATTCTGTGTCAATACACATTCTGTTAGAGCCAGCATTATGTGCCAGGATGAATGGCTGTAGTAGGCAAACTGGACTGTTTAGCCAATATAAATTACAAAAGCAGGTGCTCTCACAATCTATGCCTGTGTATAATATGGACCTGAAACACTAAGTCGCTACTTCCAAAAAGGAGAATTTCCTTATCCTCTTTAAGAATTAAATGTATAAAACTTCATCTAATAAAAACAAAGTTGTTTGTATAAAGAATAATAATTTCCTTTACACAAATTTCTGTGAAATAAAGACAATCTAAAATATGATAGTATTTGATCTGTTAAAGAATCTGAAAAATTATTATAGTCACAGTCAAGGGTCATGGCCTTCCCTTCTCTGAAGTCAAAGGTCATCCAGTGTCAAATGCCAAGCCACAGAAATACATACAAGACTGCAAGTCTTATCCACCACAGCCACACTAGCAGGATCCAAGTTCCACTAACCACATACAGAAAGTTCCCAGTCCCGTCACTCACACAAATACGGCTAACAAGTGGCACTGTTGCCTCAAAGACAGACAGATAGACAAGCGTATATACATACACACACACACACACACACACACACACACACACACACACACACACACACACACACACTCAAGTAGATTTTCTGTATCATTCTATACCCTATACTCCAGCCTGATAAACTGCAGGCTCCCAATATTAGTGACTTCACACAGACATCATACAGCAGGATCCCTCCCAGCCTTGTCTTCCAGTGTCACTGGCATGTTATATGTGCCTCTGCTTTACTGATAGATTTCTCCAGTTGATCTGAGCCCGGTAACTTGCCAGCACTTTATTAGTACAGAGCAGAACCCACATAGACATAGGATTCTAGTAAATGAAAAATCAGTAAGCTGTCACACTTGCAAGTTTTTGCACTCCAACAAGGCAATAGTCAAATGAAAAGGGTAGTAGAACTTCAAACTAAAGGGCAGGCAATGTGGTTGGACAGCCTTCTTCCTTGAAAAAAATTATAGAAATTGCTAGACAGAAACACTCACTGAATACCTTCATCTTGACACTGGTTCACAGATAAAGGAATTATGAAGGCAGACAAGGGGGCATTGATGGTGACTGTTTACAAGTGATTACATTACTAACATGCAGTATTTATTAGAGGATTCTACATTTTATGAAAAGACAAGTAAGTGTACTATCAACAAGGCTTACAGACAGACTGATTCCTGGTTTACAGCAGTTTGATAGAAGGGGTGATAACAGAAAATATGTACTCCTATTTTAAACACTCAAACCTAAAATGGGAAAACTGGAGTTCCTAAAATTCATAGGAACACACTGTGTCCACCTTACTGACTTATTGTCTCAGCACCAACCTCTAGGGCTTTACTTATGTATATTCTTACACGGAAACTCGATCAGTCCAAATCAGTCCAACCAAGGAACTTCTCAAATATACCATTTATTAGACACACAATTCACAATTGTAGACAAGTTGACCTAGGTTTCGTCTTGAACTTATACAGACTTCATCAGAACTAACACATCATACTGAAACCACTTCCCTTTATAACACTCCCAGGTTAATTGATTAATTACACTCCCACAAAATTAAAGACACATACCTATCAGACCATACATATACCTAAAAACATATATAAGCTAAAACCATGAATAAAAACATACTATAATATTACATAAAAATAAACATATAAAAATATGTAAGATAAAATCAGTACAAAATGAATAATAAAATAATTTGATATGTTAATCCAACAATATGTTACAAAATGTCTAGATAAAAACAAATTTTATGGCAGAAATTTTAGCCCAGTATATATCTTAACTTTAGTAATGGGGCTAAACTAATATGGTCATTAATTCCAAGATAACCAGTGGCATTTAACCTTATTTGCCACTTAGTTTCACTAATATCTAAATGGACATCCAATATATGCCCTTGATTTTATCTGATGGGTATGTGCCTTTAATTTTGTGGGAGTGTAATTAATCAATTAACCTGGGAGTGTTATAAAGGGAAGTGGTTTCAGTATGATGTGTTAGTTCTGATGAAGTCTGTATAAGTTCAAGACGAAACCTAGGTCAACTTGTCTACAATTGTGAATTGTGTGTCTAATAAATGGTGTATTTGAGAAGTTCCTTGGTTGGACTGATTTGGACTGATCGAGTTTCCGTGTAAGAATATTGGTTCTTCAGTTTATCTGGATTCTTTACTTATGTATGTTGGTTAAGAGAATACCATCCCTTATTAGAGGTTCCTTTGATTAAAAAAAAAAAAAAAGGTCAAAAATACAGAAGCGGAAAAAGATTTGGTAGTTACTGTATACATACACTCACTGTACAGCACTATACCGCATGACATTGGTACAGAACGGAAGAATTTTATGAAGAATGAAAACAATGACTATTTGTTAGGACAAATAAAGTTTTTGAGGGAATGCATTAATTATGTTTTAAATAACATTTTTTTCCTTTGAGGTTTGTTTTTATCATCAAAAAAAGGGGAGCAGCAATGGGAGCCCGTATGGCATCCAATTACGCAAATCTGGTTATGGCATACTGGGAAACCTATGTTTTGCCTCACATCAGTGGGTGTGAGTAAGTTACATCTTATTTTCGATTTACTGATAATTTATTTTTTATTTGGAAAGGGGGAATGCCAGAATTAGGAATATTTTTTTGAAAAAATGAATAAAAGTACATGATTTTTAGTTTTCTATTCATTATGATTTTTCCAGAATCAGTTTTTCGGATATTGAAATACACAAAAAAGATGGGGAAAATAAATTATATTTAGTTATTAGCTATAAAAAATGTTTACAGTAATGTCATTTTGCATTATTCTAGTATGCACCCCACATATTTAAAACACATCATTAAGGGGCAATTTATAATTTTATGACGTTTGACTACACACATAGAACTGCTGGATAGTTTTTCAAAAGCACTGCATGATAGATTTGTCAATAGGGTTATGACAGGAGATGACACTCACAACAAGAAAAATGTTCCATTAACTATTTTCACAGGATTGGTCCCTTTCCATGCCCTTAAACTTATCTTTGAACAGTAGAGCTATTAAGAAGGTGACTGAAACAACTGGAGGATTTTGAGTGCAAGTGCGAAAGTTAGGAAGGCAGTGGGAGACAAACCATTTTTTAGTAATAAGAAAGGTTGGAATATTAAATCTTTATTGGAAAGGAGGAAGGAAAAGTCTGAAGACAAGAGAAAAGGCACTGTTAAATGTTTCCATTGTTCTATGGGTTGATACATGTCCGAGGCTTCATATTTTACAGACACTATTCACTTGTGTGTTAAAGTTTATAGTTTATCTAGCGAAATTCTGCTCCTGTGAGTCATTTTATATTGGGAAAACAAGCACAGAACTCAGAAAACATGTTTAGGAGCATCAGTATGCTGTTAAAAAAAAAAAAAAACATGGATAATGCTTTAGGTAAACATTCAACTGAATGACAGAATTTTAATGGGTTAATTTTTTCCATTATACACTATGTTTCCAGTGACTTTAATGGTGATAGAGAGGGAGAACTGGAATGCAGGGAACTAAAATGGCAGATTTTATTTCATGCTTACCATCCCCCGGGTTTGAACACTAGTGTTAATTATAAGCTGGATTTGAATTTAAAACAAAATATCAATAAAGGTAAATAGATTTGTTCTATAGATATTTTAATAGCCTTTTCAATGTATATATTTTTTAGACAAGAAATAAATATTTTTGGCATTTTAATTGCATGGGTCATGTGATTTATTGGTGTGAATATATAATTAATAGGAATCTGTTCATTCATTGTTCTGAAGAAGACCATTAAGGCTGAAAGTGCTTAACTATTCATTAAAAGATTCATTTTTTATAGTCAGTTGTCAGTAGTGGGGAACAGTTCACAGATAAAGGCATAAATTTAAATCAGCTTATGAAATGCAAATGAAAGGATATCTGTTAATCTGGAGATGTATTTATTTTGAATAGTGATATTATGAATAAATTAAATCAGACACATTTTCAGGTGAAAATGCAATGTACATCTGGCAGCAGCAGTGGAGCTTCACTGATGTGACATTTTACATTAGCACTTACCTTACCCAGATAATTCTGATATCAAAACAGAGTAAAGTACTATGCTCTGGATTATAAATCTGTTAAAGTCTACATAAAGAATGCAAAATATCATTGCATACATTATAAAATTCTGCAGACTACAGCAGAGAAGGGTTTTGCTTTGATGTATAGCGGTATCTTCACTGTAACAATATAATACAAACACAA
Source organism: Protopterus annectens (assembly GCF_019279795.1). Lineage (NCBI taxonomy): Eukaryota > Metazoa > Chordata > Ceratodontiformes > Protopteridae > Protopterus > Protopterus annectens. Next base: position 1,996,262,035 of record NC_056726.1, on the reverse strand, counting down.
AATTCCAATTTATCGAACAGTAAGATCTTAATGAAATCCCAAAGACAATGAATTACAGGAGCATGATTCATTACAGAACAAAAGACCCCTCTATGATCTCAAATACTCTGCTAAATTCATTATTCTAAGAGGTTACACAGCTTCAGGTAAATGAAAAGTACTTGATTTTCTAAAAAAATCAAGTACCTTCCTTCTCTAAGGCAATATATACATGCAGACAGAAAGTGGTAGAACATGCTACTCAAGTCTTTCCTAAAATGCTTTTGAAGATGGTAATCTTAGAATATAATGATATTGACATTAAGATGTCTGAAGCCAGCTTACTGTCCACTATTTCAGTCACAGGCTGTGTTTTACTTCAAGCCAAGCATAATACAGTAGCAGTGAAGATGCTGACCTTTCTAACCTAAATTCTAAAATAAACACCATTTTGCAATATTACTTCACTGCCACATTGGTTTTATACATCATTCATTTTGACACTAGCATTGCACTGTACTACTTATAGGTTCATAGGTTTATAGGTAGGTACTAGGCTATTGGCCCTAGGGCCCATACAAGCCTAGCCAAAAAATATACCCTGGCTTTCGCCACCCAAGAAAATTATTTTCCTGTGCCCCTGTCGAGCAGAGCCACAGAAGTGATCCCCAGGGTGAATTTCCCATTTCCCATCCAATCATCAAGATTTTTCTTGAAGAGTGCTAATGAGAAGCTCTGTTTGACATAGATAGGTAGCCTGTTTCAGAGTATGGGAAGTCTCTGGGACAGGAATCTATCCCTCCAGCATGTTCTGTTTATTGTGGTGACAAGGTTAAGGTCCCTAGAGCGTGTAGCTCGGAGGGATTGGGATTTCCTTAACTGGAGCATGTCCAACAGCTCTGGGTTTGACATAGCTTTGTATGTTAGGCAGAGATCGCCCCTGAGTAGGCGATATGCGATGGAGTAAAGCTGTAGTTTTTTGAGACGGTCTGCATAGGGCATCTGTTTGAGGCCAGTAATCCTCTTTGTGAGGTATTTCTGTGGTCTTTCCAGTTGTTGTAGATGTCTTGTGAGGTACATACCAAAAGGGGCGTTGTACTCTATAATGGGTCTAATGAGTGATGAGTAGAGGGGAACAATGACCTCTTTTTTTCCTGGATGAGAATCCTTTTGTGATGAGATGAGCCATGTAGAACGATTTCCTGACCACTGTGGCAATGTGATTATCAAAGGAGAGACTACTGTCCACCAGTGTCCCAAGGTCTCTTTTCACATTTTCGGCATTAAGTAGACTACCAGCTATGTGGTAGTTCATGGGTACAGAGTTTTTACCAAAGGGGATGACAATACACTTTTTGGCATTGAGCTTCAGGCGCCATGGCTTTGACACAAGGTATCTGTCTCAGTGAGGCCCTTTTGTAGTTTGTCCACATCGTTAGGAGTTTCGATTATGGCTCCTAGTTTGCAGTCATCTGCAAACTTTGTTAGCCAAAGACCTTCTGTGTTGGCCTGCACTTCAGAGAAGTAGATACCAAACAGGAGAGGACCCAGGACTGAACCCTGTGGTACTCCACTTGTCACTGGTCTGAAGTCGGATTTGGAATCCGCTACTTTCACAGTGTGGGTTCTGTCCGTGAGCCAGTTGGCAACCCATCTTGTGACATAGGGATTTATACCTAGTTTAGTGAGCTTATCTATAATTCCAGAGTGGGGATGGTGTCAAAAGCCTTGGCGAGATCTAGATAAGCTGTGTGAACCATTTTACCCTCATCTATGGCTTTGGTGACTGCTTCAAAGAAGTCAATCAGGTTTAGGAGACATGATCTGCCTTTTACAAATCCAAACTGAGTAGGGTCCAGAGTTTGGAGATTACCAATGTCTTTGTTTATGAGTTCCACGATGATACGTTCCATGGCCTTGCAGACCAGGCTCATCAGGCTAATGGGGCGGTAGTTCCCGGGGTCCGTCGTGGCTCCCCCTTTGTGGAGCGGGATAACTGTCGTGGTGCGCCATTCAGTGGGTACAAAGCCTGAGGTGAGGCTATGATTGAACATGGTACTTGGGTAGGGTGCCAGTTCATTCTGTAGTTCATGTAGAATGCAGCCTGGGATATTGTCAGGTCCCATGGATGCTGTGTTCTTGGCTTTGGAGAGTGTGTTTTTTACCTGTGCAGCCATGATTATAGGAACTTTGCATTCTTCTGGTATAGAGATGGGCCCTCTAGGGGGTGAGAGGGGGGTAAAGTTAGCACTGAACCTATCTGCTAGGATGTTGGCAATATCAGTTGTTTCTGTATATTTAGTGCCATTATGCTGTAACTCAGAGCAGATCTGAGTGTTCCCATTTAGATTCTTGACATAGCTATAGAATGCTTTGTGGTTGTCTTTAGAGTCAGTGGCAATTTTGTTTTCGTAACTAGCTTTGGAGGATTTTATGAGGGATCTCAGCTTCTTACTGAGGTTGACCAGGGAGTTCCTCCAGTCATGGGATTTTACTCTTTTTTGCAACAGTTTCTTTCTTCTGTTGTAGAGTTTGTTTATGGCAGAGGACCACCAGATTGACTTAATTTTTTTTGGAGGATAACATCTTGGTTCTATTAGGGAAAGCTTGATCCATGCACTCGTGTAAGTGCTTATAAAGTGCATTTGTGTAGGATTCAGCAGTCATACCTCTATTGTCCGTCTGCATGGGTGTCATGAAGTTTGCCACTTCTGTTTTAAGAAGTGTGAAGTTGGCTTTTGAGAAGTTTTTTACGATGGTTTCCCTAATTGGGGCTGGGGGTGGGATGTGGATGTCTAGGCTGATTAGCTTGTGGTCAGATCTGACCAACGAGGAATTGACCTCTGATGTGGAATACCGGTTTCCCATGTTGGTAATGACCAGGTCTAAGATATTGCTGCCCCTGGTGAGGGTGTGAATAAGTTGATCCAAGGTGTTGGAATTTATGAATTCTAGAAAACGTTGAGCAAAAGAGTTGGTACATGAGTAGTTTTCCCAGTTAATGGTGGGGTAGTTGAAATCGCCCATTATTAGGGTGTTGGGTTGTACCCTAATACTTACCAGTGTATCAAGAAATGAGGAGTGTGAATCCTGGGGCATGGTGGGGGGTCTGTAGCAAGCTACAATTTGGATTGCGGTCTTGCCCAGAGTTAGTTGCACTTGGATAATCTCGGATGCATTATGCTGTGCAACTAGCCTGGAGGTGTGGATATCCTTAATGAATATGGACACGCCTCTGCCTTTAGTGCTTCTTTCTGGGTTAGGTGGCCGAAAGGTGTGGTATGAATTGCAGCCGGGTAATGCAGGGGTGCTCTCTGGAGCTTTGAACCAGGTCTCTGTCACTGCACAGATGTCAATGTTCTCCATTTTAAGGAGTGCCTCGAGTGAGTGCATTTTGAGGTTTAGACTTCTAGCATTGAGTAGCATTACCCTCAGATTTTGCTTGCTTGTACCTGTTACGGTGGTCAATTTGTCATTTGAACCTTGCCTAAAAAAGGCACTATAGGGGTGGCAAGAGCCTTAGCCAGTATCCGGAATCCTAAGGGCGACAGGTGCAGGCCATCTTTGGCAAAGCATCGTGGACTATCGATCATGTCGTCCCAGGCAGACAAATAATGGATCCCCTTAGAATGACACCAGAAGCTTAGCCAATTGTTGAAGTCAATCATTTTGTCCTTGTACTGTGGTATCATTCTGGGTGATGGCAGGATGCTACTCAGGGTTAGGGTCATACCTGCCTGGGATACAAGATCGGAGAGCTCCTCCATGTCTCCTTTCATGTAGTCCAGGGAGGTATGTCTCAGGTCATTCACACCAACATGGACAATGACAGTGTTATATTTGTACTTATTGTGGAGTGACTTGAGTGCATGCATTATGTGGCGTATCCTGACACCTGACAGGCAGCTGGCAGTAACTTTCTCCTTGTTTAGTCTAGTGAGTGGAACAATAGTGTGCCTGACTATAGAGTCAACTATGACTAGAGTGTTGGGTACGTTGTTATGCCTTATGGGCTGTGGCTGAGTGGCACACAGAGTTTGCGAGCTATGTGTCATTTGGGTTGTGTTGGGGGGTGGAGTTTGCTTGCATTTATGCTTTGGATGTCCCTGATGCTTGGACAGGTTTTTATTGAGAGCCTCTGCGAATGTAGGTGTGTGTTTTGTGTTTCTATGTGTGTGTTTTGGTGGTGTAGGTTTTGAGGGACTATGTGATGAGTATGGTGTGGTGCAAGTGTTTACCTTCTCCTCTTGACTGTCTAGTCCAGTCTTGGGTGAAGAGAGCTTTGCTTCCAATTTGGCTATATAAGTGCATCTCTCACAGGTTGTAGTGTTGGGTGGTAGGAGGAGAGGGTTGTCTGTGTACATGAGGCAATTGCTGCATTGCCCCAAGATGCCCAGATTCATCAGGTAGACAGGAGAAATCACTGGGAGCCGACCCTTAGACATGCCTGGATAAGTGCTTATTTATTAAGTACTAAAAACTGCTTTCCACTAGACAAGTGAGGAAAGTTGAGTGCTGTAGTAATTTGCAGCTTATGTAGTGCTTACAATGAGTTCTGAACAAGTGCTGAGTTCAAAGAAGCAGATTTGAGTGCTGAAACTAGAAAACTGGCTAGTTATAAGAAAAAAAAAACTAAGCTAGAAGGCTTCCCTCCAACACAGAAGGGCTTGGGTGTTCAGAAGCCTACAAACAGTCTATACCACTTAACAGGAAAGGCAGGAAACAAGCTTAATTTTTTTTCTGTTTCCCAGATACTCTCTTTGTACACAGTAGGAGTGCCTGAAATCAGAATATGATCTCACTGCACTCAGTTGAGTGAACAAATGAGATGGGCCCAGAAGGAGTATCCAAACACAAATTTACAAGAGGGTCGGGCAGTTTCAAGGCCACTAAGATTAACACCAAAACAAAAACAGGGTGGGTGGGACTAACTGAAGAGCAGAGTCAAAACTTCCAGTTCAGTTAATATTCCTGAAACACAGTTAAATAAATTTAAATACTGTATTATTTGAAAAAAGTGCAGATAAAGGTACTTAAATTCTCTTATACATCCAGATGAATACAGCTAGATCTTAGCCAGCCAAAGCTGAGGTTTTTAAGCAGAAAATATTTCAAACTGTACCACTTAAATAGGCAAGGACAGGAAATCAAAGAATGTGGCTACCCCCACACCTGCAATTACTAACAAATAATAAAATTCAAGCAAGCACTGACTGAAGAGCAGAGTCAAAACTTCCAGTTCAGTTAATATTCCTGCAACACAGTTAAATCAATTTAAATACTGTATTATTTGAAAAAGTGCAGATAAAGGTACTTAAATTATCTTATACGTCCAGTTGAATACAGCTAGATCTTAGCCGGCCAAAGCTGTGGTTTTAAGCAGAAAATATTTCAAACTGTACCACTTAAATAGGCAAGGACAGGAAATCAAAGAATGTGGCTACCCCCACACCTGCAATTACTAACAATTTATCTCAAGCTATCCAGTGCTGTGTTCTGCTCTTCTGTAAAACTGGTAGCAAAAACTTTATTTGATTGATATTTTGTCTTTTACCTCTGAGTTTTACTGTTTGTTGTAAGAAAGAGATAGATTCTAAGCAGGAGCACTATCACTCTCACAACAGGCCTAGCTAGTTATAACATTAGCTGTAACTGTGAGTGGTCTTCAGCACACTATCACACATGAATGAAGACATGTCTAGCATCTTAATGTAATATCAGTGACTGGTGTGGCAGGTCAAAATAACGACTGTATGAAGCACTGTACTTCCCTTTGTACAAGGCTAGCTAAGCGTACTGCATTTTAATATTTAATTTCTGCATCGGTCATGCTTTATTTCACTGCTTGCCTATAAACTCCCCTCATAAATCAAAGTTTAGATCTGAACTTAAAGAAATAAGAAGTTATGTACTCACCATAATGTTCCATATTTGTTGTCCATAATCTCTCCTTCATTCTTGCTGGTTGGGTTCAGAACCAAGCATCGGTTCCGACTCGGCCTATTACTAAAGCTCGAGAGCTTCAACTGGCTCTAGGCTATACCCTATCCCATCATGGCTAGGGAAGATCACCCAGATCTTGTTTGCAAATTACTAACATATTCTGGAATCATATACAAAATCCCATTGGTAAATTATTAGCCTATGTTGCATGAGACAAGATGAGAAGCACAGAACACTTCACAACCAATAAAAAAATTCCTCTCAATCCTCCAGGAGTGAAGGTTGGGGGAAGGAGGGTGGGACGCAAGAATGAAGGCGAGATTATGGACAACAAATATAGGACGTTATGGTGAGTACATAACTTCTTAGTGTTATGTTGTCCTATCTCGCCTTCATTCTTGCTGGTTGGGACAGCGTCCCTAGCACCTTTTTTTCTTGGATGGCTCAAGGGAATAAACTCTTCAGAACACTGAAACCAAAGGAAGCCCTGTTTCGGGAGGCCACATCTACTTTGTAATGAGGGATGAAGGTATGAGGATTGACCCATGTGGCTGCAGCACAGATTGAGTCCATAGGTAATCTGGCCTGAAAGGCGATCAAAGTTGATATAACTCTTACTGAGTGGCCTCTAATCTTTCCTGGCAGTTGTTTATGCTGAGAATTATATGCATAGGTAATAGGGTCAGTAAGCCATTTTGACAAGGTAACTTTTGAAATTGGTGCACCTTTTCTGTTATCTGAGAAGGAGATGAATAGCTGGTCAGATTTTCTAAACTCCTTTGTTCTATGCAAGTAGAAGCGTAACTGCCTGTGGACATCCATTTGGTATAGCTTATATTTTGCCTTGTTGCCATAGTTCAGAAAGAAGACAGACAGATTAATAGACTGATTCAAATTGGTCTCATTACATACTTTGGGAAGGAATGAAGGATTCATTATAAGCGAAACTCTGTCTTTGTGAAAAACTAATAGGGAGGGCATATTGACAGAGCCTGGAGTTCTGAAACCCTCCTACCTGAAGTAATGGCTATCAAAAAGACTGTCTTCCAGGTTAGAAATTTAGTTGGCAAGAGGAAGCAGGTTCGTATGGTGGAAAAATTAGCATAGTCAGCACCAAATTGAGGTCCCAAGGAGGTGGTAGGTCCCTTATTGGAGGCCTTAGTAAAAATGTCCCTTTCACGAAGGCCTTGCACAATCTGTGAGACATTATCTTTGATCCCATGTATCCTATGTGGTAGCTAGATATGGCAGCTAATTGTATTTGTATGGTAGCTGCTGCTGTGCCTTCAATGAAAATTTCTGCTAGGATATCTAAAACAGTACTTACAGGGGCTGTGAAGGCATCTACATGATTCTTGGAAGCCCAACAAGAAAACCTTTTTCCATTTGCTAGCATAAAGCTTTCAAGTTGTTGTCTTACGAGATGAAACTACAATAAGTCTCACTGCAGGGGATATGTCTGGAAGCCTGGCTAAGATGGGAAGTGGAGCAACCATGCTGTCAGTTTGAGGGTTTGAATAGAGGGATGGAGCGTTCCTGACTGATGACTCAGAAGATCTGGTACTGGGTCCAGAATCCACAGCTCTTCTCTGAGATGAGGCCATAGGAAAGGAAACCAGATTTGACAAGGCCAGTACAGAGCGATGAGTATTAACCTGCAACTCAATGATTTGGCTTTCTGTAGAACTTTGGGAATTAGTGGAAACAGCGGAAAGGTATAAAGAAGTCCCTGGGGCCAATCGTGAACAAGTGCATCCCTTGGTGACTCCCCCAGAGGGGGGATTAGGGCAAGATAGCCACTGCAATTAGTGTTCATGGACATGGCAAAGAGGTTGCAGCAAGGCTGGCCCCACTTGTGAAAAATTTGGTTCTCAACTTCCTGTTTCAGGGACCACTCATGAGGCATTAGAATTGCTCTGCTTAATTTGTCTGCTATCATGTTTGATTCCCCCGAAATATGCATTGCAATCAGAAAACATTGAAAAGATTGCCCATTACCACACTCTTTGAGCCTCTTGACACAGGGGGTAGGATCTTGTTCCGCACTACCGACATATTGTCTGTCTGTATTGCAATTGTACCTGGTGGAAGAGAGTCCTAGAATGCCTGTAATGCCAGAAGCACTGCTGTCATCTCTAGGACATTGATGTGCAAGTGGCATTCGTGTTCCTGTCAAGTTCCTTGGATGGTCTTTCCCAGATAATGCCCCCCCACCCTATCTGGGAAGCGTCCATTGTCACGGAAAACCCAAGTAACAACATATGCATTATTTGAGGGAGAGTGAACGGCCTGCCTAGAGTTACCTGTGTGGATTGAAGCCACCAGTATAGGTCCTTCTTGCAGGAGCCTGTGATGAAGATCTTGTGGGACATGGGTAACTCCTGCAACAGAAGCAGATGTCTTTTTGGGCCCGGAAACCTTTGGGTACAAAGTCGTATCCGTAGCTAACTTCTTTGCCAACTCAGAAGCAGGAGCCAAAGAAGATGCTCTTTTTGCTGACTTATCTGATTTTGGGGATTGAGATGACTTGGAGGAGGTCTGGTTCCCTTCTAGTGCCTCAGTAAATGGAACTTTAAGCAATCCCCTTACTATAAGTTTGTTTTGCATTCCTGTAGGACCCTAGAACTAAAGCCATGACAAATGGAACATGAGTCTTGAAGGTGTACTGCACCTAAACAGTAGACGCAGCTAGTGTGCCCATCGGTTAATGACATCTTCTGAGAACAGGAGTCACACTTTTTGAAGCCTGACTGCTTCACTTCTTTTCCTTCCTTGGACATAGTGATAAAGAACAGCAACAACAAACACTGCCCAGGAAACTAGATTAATGATAATACTAACAAGGCTATCAAATCTATCAAAAACTATTCAACACCACACTAGAACTAGTAAATATAAATCTTCTACTCTGATCTTTTTTTAAAACAGACAGAAAGAGAAGAGAAAAGGACTAGAGGAGAGAGCTCTAATTAAAATGACTGCCTCCTCTAGCCAGAGGAGATGTCTCTAACTTAAACAGCGAAACCTCTTAGGAAGGAAGTAGAAAGAAGAGCCCTCTAATTTAAATGGGCTAAGAAATGAAGACGAATCCTGTAACTTAAATGGGTTCGGATTAGAGAAAGTTTTAGTGAATGAGATGGGGGGGGTTGTAGGCCTAACGAAAGCAACGGCCAACCACAAACAAACGCAACAAGCGAAAAACCTAGGAATTCACCGTAAGGTGAGACCTAAAAACTCTGCAATAAACTAAATAACAATAATTATACAAAATTATAAAGAAATAACTGAATAATATTGCAGAACATATTTCACTTAGACTGAGCCTAGTGAGAAGCACCCGATCTAGTTTAGCGGCAAACGAGATCTGGGTGATCTTCCCTAGGCATAATGGGCTAGGGTATGGCCTCGAGCCAGTGGAGGTTCGCGAGCTTTAGTAATAGGCTAGTCAGGAACCCAACCAGCAAGAATGAAGACGAGATAGGACAACATAACATCATCTAGTTATACAAGCTTAATCCCAATGCCACCCATATCATCACATCACTCAAATATCACTACCTTCCCTAACTCTGTTCACAACTACAGCTGCATTTAGCCATCCTGGCAATTCTGCTGAAAATCTTTAGATACTCCTTAATCTCTCTTACTCCCTCACCTCTTTTTTTTCTTCCTTTCTCTCCTTTTCATATTTTCCTACTAGTTTAAGTTAATTAAGCTAGTTTGAAATACCAGACTCAAAGAAAACCCAAGTAACAACATATGCATTATTTGCTCTGTTATCTATTTTGCCTGCAGGTTGACTTTCAATTTGTCATTTGTAAAGTTTGTATAAACCTCTAAAGTTAGTAGAGATCTGTATTTCTTTGTCTCTATATTACAATGTATATAATGTTATCTCTTCTTTACAGAGTGATATACTCGTCCATGCTGTACCTATAAATGATCCACTAAGATCAGTGCACTAGCTCAGTAAACAAATACAAAATAAAATAATAGTGGTATGTATATTGTGTACATGATTTTTTCATGTAATATGATTTAATTTACTAGTTCTAATTTATTTGAATTCTGTGATAATCAATTTTAGATATTTTGGTTTGTTTTAAAATTCTTTACTTTGTTTGTGACTGAGAATGGATTCCTTAAATGAATATGCCACTAACAATTTGCTGAAGGGAAAATATCTTGCTCAATATACTATATGCTGGACATTCATACATGTAACACAATAACTGGAGACTTATGTTCCTCATGTCAACAGCTGGATGGCTTACTTATTATTACTGACTGTAAATCTAAACTTGCTGAGGATGATTGTATTTGTCCCATTGTCACAGCTTGGAAAACTGTTAGTAAGCATACTTAATTGCCTAAAAATCCATAAATCCTTTAAATAAAATACAAATAGTCAAAAGTCAAAAGTCAAAGTCAAAGTTAAAGTGAACCTCCTTGTCTTTCAGACAGTACAATAGTGCAACTGAACGAAATTGCGTTACTTCGAAGTCAATGTGCATACAACATATACTGATAATATTAACACAACAATAACACGTATACTAATGCTAATCCAACAATGATAACAGTTAGACATTTATGCAGTGCAGAAACAAGTACAATGACATGCACCAAGACTATTCCACTTGCATGTCTTTGTCAGTACCCAAAATATTGCACAGATAATATATTGCACTGATCAAAATCAGACAGATTTCAAACTACATGGAATGCTAACTTGGCATACTACACAGAATGTTAACTTGGCATTGCTAATATTGCATATAAGGTATAAGACTGTACTTTCGTAGAGTTATTGCATATGTTTGTGAACTACTTTAGCGTTGTAACTCCAGACCTCACTGACCAGCATGGTGTATGTTATTACTGGAGTTCAGAAGTCTGATAGCTTGTGGAAAAAAATCTTCTATTAAACTGGTGGTTTTACAATGCAAGCTGTGGTATTTCCTGCCTGAAGACAAACACGAGAACAGACCATGGGCAAGGTGAGTGCAGTCTTTAACTACTTTCATGGCTCTGCTGAGGCACCGAGCAGAGTGCAAGTCCTGCATAAATGGGAGTGTGGACCTGATTATTCTCTCCACCACTTTTGCCACCCTCTGAAGAGATTTGCACTCTGAAACCATGCAGTTTCCATACCACACCAAGAGACTACTAGTCAGGATGCTTTTGGTGGTACCCCTGTAAAAGGTTGTGAGAACCTAAGGTGGTGGTTTTGCTCTCCTCAACCTTCTTAGAAAGTGTAGATGCTGTTCTACCTTCTTGACAATGTGATTAGTGTTTATTGTAAATAAATCTTTACATACTCAATCTCTCTTACCGCCTCTATTTTTTAATTAGGAAAAAAGCAGCACAGTGTTACCATTAATAACAACCCCAAATAAAAATAAATAGTCTCAGATAAAAAATATCCTGTCAGATGAGACATTTTCATTAAAACAGTAAATAGTAAAATGCTGGTCTTCTTAAAGAAAGCTAGTACCAATTTATTTAAAAATAAGATTAAAAAAGAGTATGGAAGGATTGCCCAAAGGAAACTTATATGTCAACAATGAAAGATCAGAGACAATCGTCAATTCCCTAAAGCCAAGCTGGAGTGCTCTTGAGGGAAGCAAGAAACTACTGTGTGTTTTTGGTACCCCAGATATTGTTTCTCCCTTTGGAGTTCATGCTACAGTAGCTTGGGCATATATGTGGAAGGCAGACAGAGAATCTGGAAGACTAGTTAGCTGTATATCCTCAACAAGATGTAACCTATATAAATAAAGGCTACTGCAGCAATGATAGTGATGAACATCAACTGTTTTCACTTGAATCCCTTACCTGTGTAGAAATTAAATTCTTAGGTTGCTGCACCTCAGGGAAGGCATTAAAACAGCTGTTTAGAATTGCACAGATTCACAATTGCAGATGTTCAAAGTACTTTACATTTGCAAATATCCCTTCTCCCAGTATCTCTATGCTGTTAACAGAGTATGTTATAGATATACATTTTATTTTAAATCATCTAATATCAGCACTAATAATTCATGAATGGTAGGGTAGAAAAAGAAGTTATGTCTTTACCATAACATTCCATCTGAGTTGTTTCATCTTCGTTTATTCATTACTCTTGGGATTCGGTTCCGACCTTGGAACCAAGCCAGCCTTTTTTCAAGCTTGCGTCAGCCATACACCTTTCGAGCTAAGATTTTTATCCATCATGCCCTTCTCCCTGTTACCTCAGATCTAGTTTGCAAGTTGGAAAAATGAAGCCGAGGCTACCTCTGGTCAGACATGACCTAACAACTGGAAAGAAGGACAAATGAGATCCACCAGAAACCTTTGGAGGGGGAATTTGGGTGGGTCGTAATGAATAAATGAAGATGAGACAACTCAGATGGAATGTTATGGTAAGACATAACTTCTTTATCTGATGTTAATCTTCGTTTATTCCTTACTCTTGGGACAAAGTCCTCAGCTATCTTGTTCCCTGGGCGGCCCTATGGAAGGACATTCCGGAGCACCATAGAATCAAAGGAAGCTCTGCCTCTGGAGGCCAAGTCCAATTTGTAATGAGCAATGAAGGTATGAGGCCTAGCCCAAGCTGTGGCTGCACAAATGTCATTCAAAGATGTTCTAGCATGGAAGGCTGCAGAAGCTGACACTGATCTTGTAGAGTGGGCCTTTACTCTGCCAGGTAAAGGGATACCATTCCTGCCATAAATGAAAATAATACAATTTCTCAACCAAGTGGCTAAGTAACTTTAGAAACTGGACAACCTAATCTGGATTCAGAAAAGGCCAAAAAAAGGTGGTTAGATTTTCTATTAAATTTAGTCCTGTCTAGGTAAAAATGAATTTGTCTATGTACATCCAAGGTATGCAGGCAATATCCCCCTTTGTTAGAATGATTAGGGAAGAACACTGGCAAATCAGTAGTCTAATTGATAAATGACTCAGAAATGACCTTGGGCATGAAGGTCGGATTGGTCCTTAATGAAACTCTGTTCTTGTGAAAAATGAGGTAGGGGGGTTTGAAAGACAAGGCCTGTAAATCAGAAATACGTCTAGCAGAAGTAATAGCAACTAAGAACAATGTTTTCCATGGCAGACACTTTAGATCACAGCAAGATGCAGGTTAAAAAGGAGAAGTTGTCAACCCTTGAAGGACTAAGGCCAGGTTCCAAGGTTGAACAGGTTCTCTGAATGGAGGCTTTAGTTGGGTTACACCCTTCAGAAAGGTCTTACAAAGTCTGTGTGACATTAAGGAAGAGCTCTAGAAGCCATTATGAAAATTAGAACTTGCAGCCAAGTGATCATGAACTGTGGAGGCTGCTACCCCCGATTTAAAAAGGTCTGAAAGATATTCTAGCACAATAGAAACAGGGGCTGTAAATGGATCCATTTGTTTTTCTTGTAGCCAGAGCGAAAACCTCTTCCATTTGCTGTGCTAGAGTAGTCTCGTAGATGATCTATGAGAGGCAATCAGAATGTCTCACACAGGGGAAGATAAGTCATGCTGCCTGGCAATCAAAACCAAGCTGTCAGTTTCAGGCTGGATAGGTTTGGGTGACCAGATTCTGCAGGTGAGCGATCAACTCTGGAGTCGGATTGAGAATCCATGGCCGATCTAGCAGATGAGGCAACAGGAAGGGAAACCAAACTTGTCAAGTCCAATATGGAGCAATGAGGATCACTTTGCTCTTCAACCAATGTGCTTTCTTGAAGAACAGGGGAATGAGGGATATCAGAGGATAGGCATATAGCAGACTCGAGGGCCAATCGTGGACTACAGCATCTCTCGGTGACTGTCCCCAAGGGAGGATCAGTGCAAAGTAGTTGCTGCACTTGTGATTGGACGGGGATGGAAATAGGTCGCAGCAAGGCTGGCCCCAGCCATCGAAAATCTTTGCCGCCATTAGAGGATTGAGAGACTACTTGTGAGGCTGTAGAATGCATCTGCTCAACTTGTCCGCTATCACGTTGGAGAATGTGTGTTGCTATCAGAAAAAGGTTGGAGGTTATCGCCCATTGCCATATTCTCATGGCCTCTCAACAGAGTGGGTATTATCTGGTTCCCCCTTGTTTGTTGATGCACCAGACTACTGCCATGTTGTCTGACTGGATTGCAATAGTCCCTGATGGAAGGATCGATTGGAATGCTTGTAATGCTAGTAGCACTGCCCTCAGTTCTAGGACATTGATATGCAGATGGGCCTCCATCTGTGAACAAGTGCGTTGGACTGTCTTTCTCTGAAACAGCCCCCCCACCCCATCAGGGAGGCATCCGTGGTCACTGTGTCATTGGGCTGATGAGGGTTGAAGGGGCGAGACCACTGGTAAGGGTTGTTTGACATCCACCAGAGCAAGTTCTGTTTGCAAAACTTGGTTATTCGAATCAGAAAAGATAAGGGGTGCTGGGATGGGTACCACTGAGTAAGAAGCAGCCATTGAAGAAGCCTCTTGTGTAGCCTTGCTAGAGGGACTATGGTGATGGAGGCTGCCATAGATCCCAGCAGTTGAAGAACGGATTGAGCTGAGGCTAGATTTTGTAAAGTATTGCCAGAACCTGTTCTTTGATCCTCTGAATTCTGTGATCTGGTACAGAGGCTGTACAAGTCATTGTGTCCAGAATCACTCCAATGTACTATAATGAGCGACTCAGAGTAAGGTTTGACTTCTTCCAGTTTATTGATATTCCGAGCTTCTGTGCAGTGTTTAGGGTGTAAGTCAAGGCCTGATCCAGCAGATGTCTTGTTGGGGCAGTAATGAGCCAGTCATCTAGGTAGGGAAACACCTGAAATCCTTGAAACACTCTGGGGGTTGTAGAGAGTCTAAAGGGCAGTACGCAAAACTGGTAATGACTGGCTCCCGCCCAGAAGCAGATATCCTCTTGAGCACCTTTCCACCTTTATGTGTTAGTACGCGTCTTGAAGATCTATGCAGCACACCCAGTCATCTTTTTCCAAAAGTGGAAGTATAGACTGAATGGTGACCATCAGGAATTTTTCTGTCTTTATGAATTTTTTAGGGTGCTGAGATCCAGAACTGGTCTCCAGTCCCATCTTTTTTGGCATCAAAAATAATCTTGAATAGAAGCGAGATCCTGACTGGTCTGGGGAGACTGTTTGGATGACTCTTTTTCGAAGCAGCTCTGATATCTGCATAGCTGCGGATTTCCTTTGACTGTGTGGAACGTTGGGTAAGCTTCTGGGTAAGGGGGAGTGAATAAAAAAGGAATATGGTATCCTCTGGTGATGATCCTTTGTGCCCAAGCATCTGTGGTTATGGTTTGTCAGGCAGAAGGGTACAAGGAAAAATGACCCTCGACTGCTGCCAGAGGAAAGCAATTGGGCTGCTCCTCAGGACCACTGATAGGGCTGTCTACAGAAAGATTCCCTAGAACCTCAGTTTCGCAGACCTCCCCTGCCCTGAATTCTTCAATTAGAATACCCCCCCCCCTGCCTCTAGGGGAAAACTCGGCCTGAGAATCACGGAAAGGACACTGAGACTTTTTGTGCCACATTTTCCCACTCTTCTGATTCCTAGACTAGAACCGCTGAGGAGAAGATAAATGGACACCCACGGCAGATAGGGTCTTACCATCCTGTTCACATCTGGCCAATGTATCTTTTACCATGGAGCCAAACAAAGTAGCGGTCTCAATAGGGGCATTAAGGAAGGAAGCCTTGAAGGGGTCCGCAAAGTCACAAAGGCGTATCCAGGCATGGCGTCTCATGACTATCTCTGCACCTGCAGCTCTCGCCCCTCCCTCAGTAATGTGTGATATCAAGCACATTGAGGAATTGGAAACTGATTCTAGGGTCGCTAACTGAGAGGCCACCTTGTCTTAGACCTCATCAGAAACTGCTCCTGCCAAGGTCTCAGAGAGATCGGACACCAGGTCTCTCTGTAGCCTTGTGAAATGTGCCAGGTAGTTCAAGCACCTAACAGCAAAGGTCGAAGACGTGAAGATTCGCTTCCCTAATCTGTCCACCACCCGGGAATCCTTATTGGGCGGGTGAACAGCCTGGCTCTCCTCTGCCAGTTCCTTCTTTGTAGTGGCAGCCACTACCATGGCATCTACTGGGAGACCTTTCGACCAATGGGGGCACTCTTCTGGGGGAGAAAGGGTTTTGTCCAGTCTATGAGGTATGGCCTCCACTGAGTCTGGTGCCTTCCACGCATGCTGCATGATGAGCTTGACGAGCTCATTGGCAGGTGGGGTAACCCAGGTGGTAGGGGGCCAGGCACAAAAAGCCTGCAGGAACACAGACTCCTCTGAGGAAGGGTTAGAGGACTTCCATTCACCTCTCTGTTTTAAAATTTCAAGGATGTCACCAAAGGAAACCTCGTCAGAAGGTGAATGTGGGGACCCCTCCCTGTCATTGTAATCTGTGTCTTCGGTCACTGACACTTCTGTGGAGTCCATGTGCTTCCTCTTACACATACTCTTGTGGTGGACTTCCTCAGTGGGAGACTCTGGGGAAGGCTTCAAGGACAGTGTTTCCAGGGGAAGAATGGCCCAAGACTTGCGCCCGGAGTCTGGGGGTTGCGACTTGAGATAGCTGAGGCTCAGAGGAAGTAGTAGTCTCCAACAGAGGCAGCCACGTAACAGAGGCCAGTGTCCTCTCCAACGCCGGGAAGGACGTCCCGCCTGAGGAGGGATGCCTTAAAACCTCCACAGAGGTCGAAGTAGTATAGGCAGGGGTCTGTGGAAAAGGGAGATTAACTCCAGAGGGGAGAGGCACTTTTGAAGGGGCAGGAATTCCTCTGGCCAAAAGCAGCTGGTCTATAAGACGCACCACATCATGTTCAGAAAGGCTTCTGTTAGACCTCATTGAAAGTCCTGAAGGCAATTCGAGTCTGTCCAAAAAAGGGCTAGCACGACCACTGAAAGAAGGTGTCTGAGTAGGTAATGTCTGCACCGAAACTGGCAGTGTTTGTATAGTCTGTGCCACTAAAGCAGGCGCAGAAGCGGTATGCACTGAAATCAACAGTGTGGAAGATTCCTGCACTGAGAACAGTGTTGTCAAAATTGGAGTTCTCTGCACCAAAACCAATGGCACTGAAAAAGCCTGCACCAAAGAAATTGTTGGTGCCAAGGGGGTCTGCATTGAGAAAACTGTCAGCGCTGAAGGCGTCTGCGCTGAGAAAACTGTCAGTGCCGAAGATGTCTGCACTGAGAAATTGAATGGTGCCAAAGGTGACTGCACCAATACACCAATTGGTGCCAAGAAACTCTGCACTTAACTAGGTGCCGTAGTAGTCTGCACCATGAAGGTTGAAGTCTGCATCAAAAGCAATGGTGTAGAGGGACCAGCAGATATAATCGGAGACAGAGTCAAGCGAGTCGGTGCCGAAGCAGCCACTGGCAGCGACAACTCTGACAATTTAGCCTTTTTATGTTTCATTTCCTTAGGGTCTCCAGAGGGAGATGATGGATGAGACTTAGACCATTTATATTGTTTGAAAGGAGGAGAAGATTCCTGCAACCCAGAAAAAGCCTCGCAGAAAGAGGTCTTAAGGAGATCCTTTAATACTAGTTTATTTTTACGTTTGTTCAAAGTCCTGGCAGAAAAACCTTTACAAATCTGGCAGGGCGGCTTGACTATGAGATGAGGCATGCCCAAACAGTAAACACACAAGTCATGCATGTCAGAGTGAGGCAGTTTGTGTCCACACTCCGAACACCTCTTAAAGCCTGAACTCCCTTTCTTGTCAGACATTATATCCACAAAATATTCAAAAACTAGGCACACACACACACTGTAGCAAGGCCCAAGTGACGGTGAGGCAAGACTACCAACAAAGGTAGTAGAAGATACCAAAAAGGTACAGGTAATAAAGAAAAAGAAGACACAACATAATAAAGTCGAAAAACTAAGAATTCTGTGAGAAAAACTCAAATAATTATCAAAATATACACTTAGCTGGAGATGAATGGCTCGACATGGCTGAACAGCAACATGGCAAACAAGATCTGAGGTAACGGAGAAGGGCATGATGGATAAAATCTTACCTCGAGAGGTTTGTGGCTGAAACGAACTTGAAAAAAGGTCAGCTCAGTTCCGAGGTCAGCACCGAATCCCAAGAGTAAGGAATAAATGAAGATTAACAACATCAGATGGTGGTCGCTATAAGGGAATGTGATCTGTTACACATGAACTGTAAAACAATTACTCTGGGATGTACAGGGTTAGTATTATTATTATTAAGGAATATTTGCAGACAGTTATAAAAATATGATGTCTATGCCATACTTATTTTAAATTAAAGTAGTCTGTCAGCTGTCATGTTAAATTGGTTATTCAAGTAGTGAGGGTTACCACAAATTGATAGTAAATCATGACAGGTGACAGGAAGACATCCACTACTATAAATGTTTGTTTGAGATGCATGTTACTGGTATTAACAATATTTTGCTATTAAGGCTAATCTGGAATTTATGCTGCACAAGGAAGCAATAGATGTTTGAAGGTGATGATTGCAGAGTGTGTAGAAACACAATTATATTAAACACACTTAGGCAAGAGGAACACAGGTAATGATATAAGTGGTTGAGGTACAAAGTGTTAACTATAAACAACATTCTTATATTAAGACTAATATCTTACAAATGGTAAGTAGGTCATATATTATGGAGCAATGTACCATTCACAAGTTGACAGTTATCCACAGTGAAATCACTGTGGGACATACAGTGATTTAGCAGATTTGTAAAAGGTTAAAAAAAAAATATGAAATAATATATTTACACACGTGCATATACACACACACACACACATATATAAATATATATATATATATATATATATATATATATATATATATATATATATATATATATATATATATATGGGATCACTACATAATCTCAAAATTTTGGAATATCGAATTCCAAAATCTCTAGACTATATAGCCGAAACCCCCAAATACCGACAGACCAGAAGCACGAAATTCAAAATCCTGATGTTCGGAGATATTGAAGTAGCGCTTCTGTTGTTGCGGTTTGTTGATGGATGGGTGGAGTTCAGGTAAGTATCTATGTGCAAGTGTGTTGGTTAGGGGCTTTAGTGTGTGTCACTGTGTGTTGTGACTGTGATGTGTGTGGGTGAGGGACTGTAAAGTGTGTGGGTGTGAGTTTCCTTTGTGTGCCTGTTTGTGCTATCTCGGAGTTAGTATATTTAAGTAGGGGGGTGTGTAGGGGTGCTTGCCCCCCTGCTTATCTGTAGTGTAGGATTATATGTTTGATTGTGGGGGGCAGTTGTGTGTATGTGTATGTGTGTGCTGTATGTGTATTGTACGTTTGGGATTTTGAATTTCGTGCTTCTGGTCTCTCGGCATTTAGGGGTTTCGGCTATATAATCTCGAGATTTTGAAACTTGGTATTTCAAGATTTCGAGATTATGTAGTGAATATATATATATATATATATATATATATATATATATATATATATATATATATACATACACATATATATTTGTGTGTGTGTGTGTGTGTGTGTATATATATATATATATATATATATATATATATATATATATATATATATATATATATATATATATATATATATATATATATAAATTATATATGTACACATATATAATACATTATCAAAACAACTGAAAGGGATACTGTCAGATTAGGTGGAGCCTATAGAAACAGTGTGCTAGAAAATGATACTAAACATACTTTGGTAAGAGAAACATAGTCAGACAAATAACTATTTACTTGGTGTAAACTGTGTTAAATTAAATATTAATGTTATTCTAATAACCGGACTAATATCTATGGCACAGTATGTAATGTGTTTGGAAGCAACGTGGCATCTGTAAGCTAACAGGAACTGATAGGTATCCACTGAAATCACTCTGAGATCCACAGTTCTTGAGTTACTAAAGAGTTTTAGAAGAGAGTTATATAATAATTATAAAATATTTCCTATATTTGCATTAATAAATCAGAAATCATGTGTGTGGGGAGCTGCTTTGCAGGTAGTGGGTATTAGAAACAAAATTATATCAAACAGGCTTGAACAGGAGATACCCAGCAAAAAATGTAACTTTATTTGAAGCACATTGCATTAATATATTTTTAAACATGAAACATCTTTATTAAATTAACACTTGTGACATGGGCAATCATATGTTTATATAAATGAAAACAAACCATATTGACATAATTTTAGTTGCAAACATTATACACCACTTGTAATCTATCCAGTCACTGTCAGTCAAACTTTAAATATCTCATTCAAATCCTGCCTTCTATTAAACTTCATTC
Organism: Protopterus annectens; assembly: GCF_019279795.1. Lineage (NCBI taxonomy): Eukaryota > Metazoa > Chordata > Ceratodontiformes > Protopteridae > Protopterus > Protopterus annectens. The sequence goes on along the minus strand of NC_056726.1, from coordinate 1,996,241,824 downwards.
CTCCTCTGCGTGTAGTGTTCCCACAATTCCCATTTCCTTTTTCTATGTAATTTGTCCCTACCCTTTTCTAAAGTTCCCTTTTCATAGGTTCACAGGTAGGTACTAGGTTATCAGCCCTGGGGCCTATACAAGCACAGCCAAAAAGGTACTTGTTTTTTTCCACCCAAGAAAATTATTTTCCTGTGCCACTGCCGAGCAGAGCCACAGAGGTGATCCCCGGGGTGAATTTCCTTTTTCCCATCCAATCATCAAGATTTTTCTTGAAGAGTGCTAATGAGGAGCTTTGTTTGATATAGATAGGTAGTTTATTCCAGAGTATGAGACGTCTCTGGGACAGGAATCTATCCCTCCGGCATGTTCTGTTTATTGTAGTGACAAGGTTTAGGTCCCTAGAGCGTGTAGCTCGGTGGGATTGGGATTTCTTTAAGTGGAGCATGTCCAACAGCTCTGGGTTTGACATAGCTTTGTATGTTAGGCAGAGATCACCGCTGAGTAGGCGATATGCGACGGAGTAAAGCTGGAGTTTTTTGAGACGGTCTGCGTAGGGCATCTGTTTGAGGCCGGTAATCCTCTTTGTGAGGTATTTCTGCGGCCTTTCCAGTTGTTGTAGATGTCTTGTGAGGTACATACCAAAAGGGGCGTGGTACTCTATAATGGGTCTAATGAGTGATGAGTAGAGGGGAACAATGACCTCTTTTTTTCTGGATGAGAAACATTTTGTGATGAGGTGTGCCACGTAGAAGGATTTCCTGACTACTGTGGCAATGTGATTATCAAAGGAGAGACTACTGTCCACCTGTGTCCCAAGGTCTCTTATCATGCTTTCGGTGTTAAGTATACTACCGCCTATGTTGTAGTTCATGAGTACAGAGTTTTTACCAAAGGGGATGACAATGCACTTTTTGGCATTGAGCTTCAGGCCATGGCTTTGACACCAGGCATCTGTCTCAGTGAGGCCCTTTTGTAGGATGTCCACATCGTTAGAAGTTTCGATTATGGCTCCTAGTTTGCAGTCATCTGCAAACTTCATTAGCCAAAGACCTTCTCTGTTAGCCTGTACTTCAGAGAAGTAGATACCAAACAGGAGAGGACCCAAGACTGAACCCTGTGGTACTCCACTTCTCACTGGTCTGAAGTCAGATTTGGAGTCTGCTACTTTCACAGTGTGGGTTCTGTCAGTGAGCCAGCTGGCAACCCATCTTGTGACATAGGGATTTATACTTAGTTTAGTGAGTTTATCTATAATTCCAGAGTGGGGGATGGTGTTGAAAGCCTTGGCAAGATGTAGATAGGCTGTGTGAACCACCTTACCCTTGTCTATGGCTTTAGTGACTGCTTCAAAGAAGTCTATCAGGTTTAGGAGACATGATCTGCCTTTTACAAACCCGAACTGGGTGGGATCCAGAGACTGGAGATTACCAATGTATTTGTTTATAAGTTCCATGACGATACGTTCCATGGTCTTGCAGACCAGGCTCGTCAGGCTAATGGGGCAGTAGTTCCCAGGGTCCGTGGTGGCTCCCCCCTTGTGGAGTGGGATAACTGTTGCTGTGTGCTATTCAGCAGGCACAAAGCCTGAGGTGAGGCTATGATTGAACATGGCACTTAGGTGGGGTGCCAGTTCGTTCTGTAGTTCATGTAGAACGCAGCCTGGGATGTTGTCTGGTCCCATGGATGCTGTGTTCTTGGCTTTGGAGAGTGTGGTTTTTACCTGTGCAGCCATGATTACAGGAACTTTGCATTCTTCCGGTGTAGAGATGGGCCCTTTAGGGGGTGAGAGGGGGGTAAAGTCAGCACTGAACCTATCTGCCAGGATGTTGGCAATATCAGTTGAGTCTGTATATTTAGTGCCATTGTGCTGTAACTCAGAGCAGATCTGAGTGTTGCCATTGAGATTCTTGACATAGCTATAGAATGCTTTGTGGTTGTCTTTTAGAATCAGTGGCGATTTTGTTTTCATTACTAGCTTTGGAGGATTTTATCAGGGATCGCAGCTTCTTACTGAGGCTGACCAGGGATCTCATCCACTCGTGGGATTTTACTCTCTTTTGCAAGAGTTTCTTCCTTCTGTTGTACACTTTGTTTATGGCAGGGGACCACCAGATTGGCTTCCTTTTTTTGGAGGATAGCGTCTTGGTTCTGTTTGGGATAGCACGATCCATGCACTCATGTAAGTGCTTATAAAGTGCAATTGTGTAGGATTCAGTAGTCGTAACTGTATTGTCCAGCTGCATGGGTGTCATGAAGTTCACCACTTTTGTCTTAAGAAGCATGAAGTTGGCTTTGGAGAAATTTTTTACCATGGTTTCCTTAATGGGGGGTGGAGGCAGGATGTGGATATCTAGGGTAATTAGCTTATGGTCGGAATGGACCAATGAGGCGTTGACTTCAGGTATGGAACACCAGTCACTCATATTGGTAATGACTAGATCTAGGGTATTGTTGCCCCTGGTGGGGGTGTGGATAAGTTGATCCAGGGCATTGGAGTTTATGAATTCCAGAAAGCGTTGAGCGAAGGAGTTGGTACATGAGTAGCTTTCCCAGTTAATGGTGGGGTAGTTGAAATTGCCCATTATTAGGGTGTTTGGTTGAACCCTAATATTTTCCAGTACATCAAGAAAAGAGGAGTGGGAATCCTGGGGCACGGTGGGTGATCTGTAGCAAGCTACAATTTGGATTGCAGTTTTGCCCAGAGTTAGTTGCACTTGGATAACCTCGGCTGCATTATGCTGAGCAACTAGCCTGGAGGCGTGGATATCCTTAATGAATATGGACACACCTCCGCCTTTCGTGTTCCAGTCCAGGTTACATGGCCGAAAAGTGTGGTATGAGTTATAGTCTGGTAGTGCAGGGGTGCTCTCTGGAGCCTTGAACCAGGTCTCAGTCACTGCACAGATATCAATGTTCTCCATTTTAAGGAGTGCCTCGAGTGAGTGCATTTTGAGATTTAGACTTCTAGCATTGAGTAGCATCACCCTCAGTTTTTGCTTACCTGTTCCTGTTACGGTGGTGAATTTGTCATTTGAACCTTGCCTAAAAAAGGCACTATAGGGGCAGCAAGAACCTTAGCCAGTGTCTGGAATCCCAGGGGTGACAGGTGCAGGCCATCTCTGGCAAAGCATCGTGGTCCGTTGACCATGTCATCCCAGGCAGACAGATACTGGATCCCTTTAGAATGGCACCAGAAGCTTAGCCAATTGTTGAAGTCAGTCATTTTGTCCTTGTACTGCGGCATCATTCGGGGTGATGGCAGAATGCTACTCAGGGCTAGGGTCATACCTGCCTGGGCTACAAGATCAGAGAGCTCTTCCATGTCTCTTTTCATGTAGTCCAGGGAGGTATGTCTCAGGTCGTTTACACCAACATGGACAATGACAGAGTCATATTTATACTTGTTGTGGAGTGACCTGAGTGCGTTGGTTATGTGGCGGATCCTGGCACCTGACAGGCAGCTGACAGTAATCTTTCCCTTATTTAGCCTGGTGAGTGGGACATCAGTGTGCCTGACTATAGAGTCGCCTATGACTAGTGTGTTGCGTAAGTTGTTTTGCCTTATTGGCTGTGGTTGAGTGGCATTTAAGTTGTTTTGTCTCTGTTACTATATTCACCACTTCTAGTACAGTTGATTTAGACCTTGATTTCCAATTTCTATTAATTGCTGTTTGGCAGCCACCATAATTAGACTCAGAAAGGCCTCACTACGTCTAAGCTATTCCAATTCTGTATCATAGATGAAAAAATAATTTACTTAGTTATAGCAATTTGCTCAGGCAGTATTCTGACAGAGTAGTTTGCAGGGAATTTTTAGATTCTACCAACTCATTACACTAGCTAAAAGAAAAAACTCCAGGCTACCATGACTGACAAAACAATAATTTATTCATAAAATATGGTAAACGCTTTTGCGGTAAAACAGAACCGCTTCTTCAATCCACTAAACTGCATACAAAACACACATTTAAAATAAGCAAACCAATCAAAACTAAGAACAAAATTACATGTTAAAAATAATTAACATTCACAAATAAAAATCTCAGCACCGATAGCAACGCTAATACAGACTAGACCTCGTAAATAGCAGATTATGCATAATATTTACATCCAATCATTAAAAAGTATAATTTGCCTATCGGGGTTAACTTCCGGCATTATTAGATCTTTTCCCCTCAGGAAGAGCAAAATGCTACAGCAATCATTTTATTGTATCGGCCGAAGCCCTCGGACCTAATATATGATAGGGTCAACAAATACATTACTCTCCAATCATAAATTACCCTAATTCGCCTATCAGGACTATCCTAGGGTGTATGTATCCTCTAATAAAAAAGCTAACATACAAGACCTATAGTTAAATGATATACGGCAAGCTCCTAAACTGTACTAACTGATTGGTTCATTACCTCACAATTACCAGAGCTCTAAACTTTGGTTTTGTTATCTTGCATCATATGTTTTGTACAGTTATTGAAACAATGCCTCGAGTATATATGTTTTTAGATCTTTTATATTTCTGGAATTTTGGCATATAACACCGATGAATGGAACTTATATAATACAAATAGAACAGGATGTGAGACCAGAATGAACTGGTTGCTTTCATTAGAGAATATACTTTAATTTGGCTATGCACTTACATCACGAAACTGGAAGCAGTGCCTGATCCAACCAAGACTGGACTAGCTGGTCAAGAGGAGAAAGTCAACACCCGCAACTCACTTCATAGAACACACAGCCCTCCAAAACACCAACCATCACAACCCACACATAGAAATATGAAGCATACACCCACCTTTGTAGAGGCTCTCAATAAAAATTTACCCAAACAGAGACCCCCGAGACAGAAATGCACTCGACCACCACAACACAACACCAACCCCAGAACACATAGCTCACCACCATAGTGTGCCCCTCAACCTAAGCCCTTAAGGCAAAACACTTTGCCCAATGTACTAATCATAGGAAACTCAGTTGTGAAGCACATTGATGTCCCACTCACTAGTTTGAACAAGGAGAAGGTGACAGTCAGATGTTCTTCATGTTTCACTATTGTAGTCATCACATTTGGGTTATCCTGCCAGGTGTAGCCCTCAGTCACCCGAATACCAGAGGCTTAGTATTTCTACGTCAGTTGCTGTCACTCCAGGACTGATGTCAGGTCATCAGTGGTATAAAATCAGGCAGCCGATGCCATTACATCAGTCTTTCTTGCTGAGGAGCCCAAAGCAGAAGCAGTTTGCATGAGTGCCAGTCGGCCACTACCTGAGTTTTCGTTATGAATTAAAGTTGAAGTCTTCTAAAGCTAAGTACCCTGTTGGGGATCCTTTTTTTCTTACTCTAACCGATGTCAGAAAAAGTTAACAATTGTCTCGCCTGTGCAAAGCAAATACCACACCGAGACTTCCATTTTTACTGTGTCACTTGTTTAGGCCCAGAACACGATGTCCCTCGCTGTCGCTTTTGTGCTTTGTTCAACTCCAGAACTATATGTTGAGGGGACCTTATTGTAGCTGGATATTTTCGCTCTCAGTCCTAGAATTCTGATATGGCTTCGGTAAGCCATCCGACTACCGATCTTCTGAAAAAAACGTAAGGATAAAGACAGACAGACCGCACAGGTCCAAAACCGATGACAATGCTTCCGTTAAGCTAGTTGTCAGTTCTCTGATCCTCAGTGAGGCGCTTTCGCAGCCCCTGATGCCCACTTCTGTGGATTCACATGCCACTACCAAGACCCTTCGGAGTTTTGTATGCTGTGAGACTCTTCTTCGACTAAGGATCCTGCAAATGTCTCTAGCCTGGTTGGGTCCAGAGCTGCTGAGCAGGCACTGGCTTCCAAGGAAGCACTTTGCACTACTGATACTCGACACAAACTGATGACTTCTTTTGTGTCTTCAGTTCTTTCTAAAACTACTGTGTTTCTAAGGCACAGGGTACAAACTACACCCCAAAAAACGATGACCTAAGCTCATGCACCTGCTTCCTTGCCTCAGTCTCAAATGCTTAAAATGGCAGAAGACCTTATTATGCTTATTAGGGAAAGCCAGGCTACCCCTTCCAAAAGAAAAAGAGACTTGTTCCCAGTAGTTTTATCTGAACAGGAGCCCGATGACTCTGATGCTTCTGAATATGAAGACATGCAACCTCTCTCTGCTTATGAGGATTCTGAGGCAGAGGAATCCATTCCTTCTGCCTCTCCACCCAAGGATTTTTCATTTGGTGAAACCCTCCATACTTTAAGGGAGCATTTCCAATGGGAATGTCAGGACTATCCTCAGTCAAAAAAGAGACTCAGGGAATTCTTTGATTTACCACAGCACAGACCTTTGGCCATTCTGCCTGTCCTGGATGTTGTTGATGATATTTTTAATGAATCCAGTTTGACTCCTGACACCCTTCCTCCTGCTCCCAGGAAACCTGACAGGTACTACAGAGTCCCTGACTCTCACAAATTCCTTTTCAAAAATCCTACTGCTGACCCAGAGGTCATCTCTCAAGGACCTAAATGAATTAAAGCAACCTCAGCTAAGAATCCCCCCCACCCCCCAGAAAGGGATTCCCGAGCTTTAGACAGATGGGGTAAAAAAGTATACTCCTCTGCTACTCTTGCTATTAGAGCACTGAACTGTCAGTTCCACATGCTGAAATATCAGCAACATACCATGGAACTCCTCAAACAAAAAAATATCTTCCTTTCCTGCTTGTGCAGAAAATAAAGAATTACAAGAACTTATGCATTCTGCAAGCCAAGTTACTAAGTACACCTTGCAATGTGGCTTTGATACTCTAGAAGCTTCTTGCAGGGAAGCAGTCACTGGCTCTGTCCTTAGAAGGCATGTTTGGCTTAAGGAACAGAGCTTGCCAGACCATGTCAAATCAAAATTATTGGATGCACCATTAAACAAAGACAATTTGTTTGGCACCAAGGCAGAAGAGGTCTTAAAAAAGATGGAAGAAAAAGCTAAATCTATGCAGATAGTTAAAGACTTTTTACAGGTTCAGCCTCCGAGGTTCAGTAGGCATTGCCCCTCCAAGCACTGGTCTTTTCCAGCCCCCTCCAGGCCAGCTCAGCCCAGACCCAGGGGAAGCCGACCCCCACAGACAGCAGCCCCAGGGAATGCAGAGATCTAAGCAATGGAGTTCCTCCTCTTCAAAAACAGGGAGTGCTTAGCCACCCCCTTATGGTAAGAACTCACAATGACTTTACACCTCCACCCCTTACCTCTGCCCACCTGCTAGTGTCTCTAGCAGGAAAACTATCCTTCCATGCAAGCAACTGGGCCTCTATCATCAACGACCAATGGGTCCTCAACATAGTGTCCCAGGGATACAAATTTTATTTCCACACTCTGCCAACCCCAAGAGGGTTCCCAGGTTTTCCTCCAAACCAGTGGGCAGAGGCCAAAAAGCAAGTCCTTTCCCTGCTCTTTATGAGGACAATACAACATGTTCCTGCAGACCAGATAGGCCATGGTTTTTATTCCAGACTCTTCCTGGTACCCAGAAAAGAGGGCACCTGGCACCCAATCCTCAACCTATCCATTCTAAACACCTTTCTGGTGATACCAAAATTCAAAATGCTCACCCTCCAGCAACCTCTTCCTATGCTTTAAAGGATGCTTGGTTAGCCACCCTAGATCTAAAAGAGGCCTACATACACATCCCAATCAGGGAATCTTACAGGAAATATCTATGTTTCAGGGCAGGATCTATGCACTTTCAGTTCTCTGTGCTTCCCTTTGGCTTATCCACTGCTCCCAGAGTTTTCACAAAATGCCTGGCTCCGGCCATTGCTTTTTGCAGACAAATAAATATTCAAATTTACCCCTACTTAGACAATTACCTGATTCAGGCAGACAGTGAGGAAAAGCTGTTACAGCACCTGACCTTTGTAAAGGACCTACCGACCTCCCTGGGCACTATCAACAAAAATAAATCAAAACTAGCACCACCAAAGGATGAGCAAGCTTGGAACACAGTGTCACAAGAACTCCACCAGGATAATCAAAAACCTTTTATTGAGTGCTTTTGTCAGGTTTTAACCAGAGACTTCGTCAGAATACAACAAAACTTAATACATTCATGTTGAGTGTACTAAAACCTGTGAGAACACATGACATAGTAAGCCAATGAAACTTCTCATAACATTAATTATAAACAGACTTTCTCTATCTAACACATCACACTTAAATTCATGGACAAATTTTAAAGTAAAACAGCAAAAAACACTGTTACCTAAAAAATGACAGAAATGTTATAATAACATTTCAACAAACAGAAGCCATAATATATAGCTCAGACATATACAAACTAATAACTATATAACATAAAAACACATTCTTAATAGGCTAATACTGCTGTTGTCGTTAAGACCTGGGGTGGCACAGGCGTTCAACTTAATTTGCCAACATAATTCCCTGAATTCTAAGTAATCTTCCCAGGGACCTCCTCTAGGATCTATTTTGACCCCTTCAACAACAGCAAATAAAAAAAAACGTGTTGAGTATTTTTCTATGTGCTTATATAAGGCATTATATTTGTTACCATTTTTTATGTCCCTATAATTCTCATAAATTCTGTCCCTTAACTTTCTTTTAGTTTTCTCAATATAGAACATATTACAGTGCTGACACAGGGTAGCATAAACAACCCCTTTGGAGTTGCAAGAAAATTTGCCATTAGGTTTTATTGTAGCATGGTTCAACTTAATCTGGTCACAATTTATGACCAAACAACATTGAGAACAACAGCCACATTTTTTAGTCCCAATACTAGTGCTGCTATTTTCAAAAACATTTACCCTCTCAGGTAACTGCTTAATGCTTGAACCTTTCCTAAACACTATTTGTGACATGTCCCCCACCTGGTCTAAAACACCAGGATGACTCCAGAATAGCTGTCAGTTATTCTTTAAAATTGTAATAATACTTTGATGGTCAGTGGAAAACTTAGTAACAAAGGGACAGAAATATTTAGAGGGGATCAGCAGTATTAGTAATCCTGAGAGTATCTGTAACATTACCCACTATGTTAATCCCCAAATAGGTAGAATGTTGTGATTATTTCTCCTGCACACAGTTTTATTTTGTACTGTGGAAATCAAACCAGTGGTGTACCCTCTGGCCAAAAACAACTTAGTATTTCACACTGCAAAAAAAAAAATCCTGGTCAGTACTGACCATTCGGGCTTTCCCCAGAGGTCAGAGAGGCTGCAGAACTGAAGACAAGTGGGGAACAATGCTCAGACTTCCAATTCCAGGCCCTTGGGGCCACCACAACAGTCACACAACTAGAGAAGGAATAGGAGGACCAACCGGGCGTACTAAGGGAATGTTTGTTACATTTTGTCTCCTGGAACTGTTGATTTTGGGCCTTTGGACTTTCAGGCAGCTGTTGGATCAGATGTTTTTGTCTCAGAAGCCAATTTGGTATGTGTCTAAAACAAAAAAGCTGATTTTGCACGGTATAACTTTTCTGGTCATGTGTTTGATGAAACAGCGGCAGATTTATTCAGCAAAGGACTTAGTTTTGTGCCAGCAAAACACTCTAGTATTGTTGATTTGGTCTTGGACCTTAAGTTGCTTATTAGAAACTTGAATTTTTAATTGCCTTTCAACAATGTTAATGTTTTTGAACAGTGTTCTAGTCTACGTAGGAAAAGCATATACAACCCCCTGTACATTTCTGTCTTACATTGTTTGAGAAAATTTGTGAATTTGATTTCAGAGCTCTGTTGAGTCACCAAAGTGAAGACAAGTGTGTCAACTTAACTAAAGTTGAAAGGAAATTGCTTTCAGACATTTGTAAGGACAAGACAGAATCATGAAACCCGATTTGGGGGGGGGGGGTGGTTATGTGTAAACAAGACTATGTAGAAAGAATGCATTTTTTATTGTTTGATGAAACCACCTATGAAGAGGTTTCACGACATTTTTTTAATTTGTCCTATTATAGGATAGATGTGGTTTTACAAGATCCTTGTGACCAAGTGCAACTGGACCCAGGTCAACTGGAATTTCTTGTTAATAAACATCCTAAAGTCCCTAGTATCTTTGGAATTCCGAAGATACATATGAGTTATTACAACCCTCCTATGAGACCAATTGTGAGTGCAGCTGGCTCAAAAACCCACACTTTGGGAAAATATATTGATTTTACTCTCAAAAATATATTAAAAGGAGAAAAGCACATATGCATAAACTCCTGCATTTTCCTGGACAAATTGAATGGTGTAGTATTTCATGATAATGTGAGTTTTTTGACAGTAGATGTTACTAACTTGTACAATGTTATTCCACACACCACCGGTATGGAGTGGTTTGAGGAGTTTTTGTATGACAGTAAAATGTTCACTAATAGTGAAGTGGCAACATTAGTGACTCTTATGGAATTATTATTGAAAAACAATTTTGTCTACTTTGAAGGGCAGTATTTCCTACAGAAGACAGGCATTGCCATGGGGGACATTTGTGCCCCAGTGTTTGCAAATATCATTATGCTTATGTGGGAAAGGAAATACTTGCTTAGTTCAGAGTTTGCCAACAAATGAACAGTTTATTTACGTTACATTGATGATTTGTTTTTCTTGTGGAACGACACAGGGGAAGACATTACTGCTTTCATTGATTACTTAAATAACACCACTGATTTTTTTAAATTTCACTTATACACAAAAAAAAAGTGGTATCAACTACTTAGATGTAGACATTAGAAAAGATCGTGGCAGGAAATGCTTTGTAAGTAATCTGTATAGGAAACCTACCTATTGTAATAGTTTATTACATTTTGAGAATAACCATTTTGAATTTCTAAAGCGTGGTATGGTAAAGGGACAATTTGTGGGGATTGCCCGAATGGTCAGTACTGACCAGGATTTTCTTTTGCAGTGTGAAATACTAAGTTGTTTTTGGCCAGAGGGTACCCCACTAGTTTGATCTCCACAGTACAGAAAGAAATTGTGTGTAGGAGAAATAATCACAACATTCTACCTATTTTGGGGGTTAACATGGTGGGTAATGTTACAGGTACTCTCAGGACTAGTAATACTGCTGATCCCTCTAAATATTTCTGTCCCTTTGTTACTGTTTTCCACTGACCATCGAAGTATGACTACTATTTTAAAGAAAAACTGGCAGCTATTCTGGAGTCATGCTGGTATTTTAGACCAGGTGGGAGACATGCCACAAATATTGTTTAGGAAAGGTTCAAGCATTAAGCAGTTACTTGAGAGGGTAAATGTTTTTGAAAGTAGCAGCACTAGTATTGGGACTAAAAAATGTGGCTGTTGTTCTCAATGTTATTTGGTCATGAATTGTGACCAGATTAAGTTGAACCATACTACCATAAAACCTAATGGCAAATTTTCTTGCAACTCCAAAGGGGTTGTTTATGCTGCCCTGTGTCAGCACTGTAATATGTTCTATATTGGGAAAACTAAAAGAAAGTTAAGGGACAGAATTTATAAGCATTATAGAGACATAAAAAACAGTAACAAAAATAATGTCTTGTATTAGCACATAGAAAAATACTCAACACATGTTTTTTATTTGCTGTTATTGAAGGGGTCAACATAGATCCTACAGGGGGTCCCTGGGAAGATTACTTAGAATTCAGGGAATTATGTTGGCAAATTAAGTTGAACGCCTGTGCCACCCCAGGTCTTAACAACAACATCTGTATTAGCAGCCTATTAAGGCTGCATTCTTTTATATAGTTTTTATTAGTTTTTATATGTTTGAGCTATATATTATGGCTTTTGTTTGTTGAAATGTTATTATAACATTTCTGTCATTTTTTTTAGGTAACAGTGTTTTTTGCTGTTTTACTTTAACATGTGCCCATTAATTTAAGTGTGATGTGTTAGAAAAACTCTGTTTATAATTAATGTTATGAGAAGTTTCATTGGCTTACTATGTCATGTGTTCTCACAAGTTTTAGTATACTCAACATGAGTGTATTACTTTTTGCTGTATTCTGATGAAGTCTTTGGTTACAACCTGATAAAAGCGCTCAATAAAAGGTTTTTGATTATCCTGGTGGAGTTCTTGTGACACTGTGTTTCAGGCTTGCTCATCCTTTGGTGGTACTAGTACCCACACAAAAAAATGTATTCCTGGGAGCAAGCCTGGGCACAGCATCCCAGATGGCATTCCTTACCCCAGAAAAACAAACCTACCTGACAGACTACCTCTCTCAACTAGCCACCAGAACCCAGTTATACGCAAGGAAAATCCTGCAAGCTCTAGGGTTTATGGCCTCCTGCATTCTACTCATTCCATATGCCAGACTGCATATGAGGAAACTATAATGGTACTTAAAAAGCCTTTGGTGTCAACACTCTCAAGACCTGGAAACTATCATACCAATGATACCTTGTCTAAGGAAAGATTTTCTTTGGTGGGCAGCAGCATGCAACCACAAGAAGGGACTTCCCTTCTCACAACCCCACACCACCCAAACCCTCACCACAGATGCATCAGACTATGCCTGGGGTGCATACCTGGACAGCAGGTGCATTCAGGGCCATTGGAGCCCAAATCAAATACATCTGCACATCAACCAAAAAGATATGCTAGCTGTTCAGCACACCCTGACAGCTTTCAGACCCCTACTCTCCCCAGGGCCTCTACTGATCAAAACAGACAACACCACAGTGATGTGGTATATCAACAAGTAGGGAGGAACTCACTCTTATCCTCTCTGCAAGCTCACCATGACCTTTTGGCACATGGCCTCAGCCATGCAACTACACCTGCTAGCACAATTCCTGCCAGGCTCCCTAAACTCTGGCAGACAACTTAAGCAGAAACTTGCTAGACCCACACGAGTGGCAGCTAGACCACAGAATCTTCACCCTTGTAACCCAGAAATGGGTCATCCCAAAGGTGATCTCTTTGCCTCCACTCCAATCATCAGCTCAGCAAATTCTGCACCAGGGAACCTCACAGCAAAGCCTGGAAAGTGGATGTTCTATCCTTCCAGTGGGTAAACCTCTCATTCTATGCATTTCCCCCTCTACCACTCATTACAAGGCTACTGATCAAAATAAGGGAGGAAAAAACGAGGACAATCCTGACTGCCACAGACTGGCCATGCCAGCAATGGTACCCACTGCTGCGCAGGCTGTCACCCCTGCCACCATGGCACCTACCTCAGATCCCAACACTCCTGACCCAGAAGAATGGAGAATTCATGCATCCCCAATTGCAGATTCTCAACCTGGCATCCTGGCTTATTCCCTGACCTCTCCTCAAACTGCCAGCCTAAGCAAACAAGTCCTAGATGTTATACGTGAGGCCAGACACCCCAGCAGTAGAAAATCCTATGCTGACAAGTGGAAAAGGTTCTGCACCTGGATCCAGGCTAAGGGAGTTGAAAGAGCACAGCCCTCCCTACCTCTCATCCTGGATTAACTAGCAGACCTACTACACGGGGGTATATCCTTATCTTCTATTAAAATTCATGCCTCTGCCATCTCTGCTCATTTCAGCACAGAGCCACCACTCTTCTCACACTCTCTCATCAAACAGTTCCTAAGAGGGGCTAACAACTTAATGCCACCCAGAAGAGCTCCTACCCCAGCTTGGGACCTTAGCATTGTGGTGGAAAATCTCACCCTCCCCCCTTTGAACCTGCAGCTTCAGCAGAATTAAAATTCCTCTCTTGGAAAACAGCCTTGCTTCTGGCCATCACTTCAGCTTGAAAAGTTTCAGAGCTACAAGCACTCATGGCTGCAGAGTTTTCCACAATGACAGGGTTTCCCTCAGGACTAACCCCTCCATCATGCCTAAAGTGGTGTCTAGTGTGGCTCTCAACCAATCCATTCATTTGCCCACCTTTTTCCCTAACCCAAAAAACAAGGGGGAAAGAATTCTGTACTCTCTAGATGTGCACAGCCAGCTCAGATTCTATCTGGATAGAACTAAATCTTTTAGAAAAACTGACCAATTGCTAGTCAGCTTTGCAGCAGGGGCAGAGGGCAAGGCCACATCCAAACAAACTATCTCCAAATGGATAGCACACTGCATCCATTTCTGCTACAAACAGCATGGGAAATCGCCCCCAAAGGGGGTCAGGACACATTCCACCAGGGCAACCTCCACCTCTGCGGCTTTTCTCAGAGGGGTCCCCACCAGGGACATCCTGGAGGCTGCAACTTAGACTTCTGTTCATACATTCACCAAGCATTACCACCTGCCTATCTTCTCCAAATCCAGGGCAAGCTTTGCATCCTAGACAGCCCCCAGTCTTCTTGACTGCCTCCTCCCTTTTCTTCAGCTTTGGGAATCAACCCAAATGTGATGACTGCAAAAGTGAAACACAAAGAACATAGTACAGTTGTGTACACTTACCACAAATGTAGATGTTCAAGTCTATTCACTGTTGCAGTCCTGGCCCCCCCCCCCCCTCCATCCCACTTGTTTCTCTCTCTCTCTCTCTATCTCTTCCTCTCTCCTTACAGGGAATTTTTGGTATTTACTTTGTACTGGTGGTGTTCTTCCACCATAACCTAGGTCCCTATTTGAGGGCTCCTGACAGTTGGGCAAGAAAAACTGATTTAATGGCACTGGCTGCCTGATTTTATACCACTGACAACATGATGTCAGTCCTGGAGCAACAGCAACCGACGCAGAAATACTAAGCCTCTGATATTCGGGCCGACTGAGGGCTACCCCTGGCAGGATAACCCAAATGTGATGACTGCAACAGTAAATACACTCAAACATCTATATTTATGGTAAGTGTACACAATTGTACTTTGTCTATCAGGTGCCAGGATCCACCACATAACACATGCACTCAAGTCACTCCACAACAAGTACAAATATGACTTACTCATTTTCCATGTGGGTGTGAATGACCTGAGATGTACCTCCCTGGACTACATGAAAAGAGATGTGATGGAACTCTCGGATTATGTGGCCCAGGCAGGTATGACTCTAGCCCTGAGCAGTATTCTACCATCACCCAGAATGATACTACAGTACGAGCAGAAAATGATTGACTTCAAAATTGGCTAAGTTTTTGGTGTCATTCTAAGGGGATCCAGTATCTATCCGCCTGGGATGACATGATCAACAGACCTTGATGCTTTGCCAGAGAAGGCCTGCATCTGTCACCCCTGGGATTCTGGGTACTGGCTACAGCTCTTGCCACCTCTATAGTGTCTTTTTTAGGCAGTGTTCCAAAGACCAAAATTCCACTGTAACAGCTACAAACAAATCCAATCTGAGGGTCATGCTGCTCAATGCTAGAAGTCTAAATCTCAAGATGCACTCAAAGCTCTCCTCAAAATGGGGAATGTTGACATTTGTGCTGTAATGGAGACCTGGTTTAAAGAGGCAGAAAGCACCCCTGTGATCCCAGGCTACAACTTATTCCTTACCTTTTGGCCCCAGAATACATCCGGAAGCTCCAAAGGAGGTGGTGTCTCCATATTTTTAAAGGATATGCACGCCTGTAGACTGGTAGTCCAGCATAATGCATCTGAGACACTTCAGGTATAACTAACACTGGGTAAGACGGCGATACAAGTCATAGCCTGCTACAGAACCCCGAACATGTTCCTAAACTCTTACTACAAGTTCCTAAGCACCCTGGAATCTATCAAGGTCCAACCCAATACGTTCATACTGGGTGACTTCAACTACCCTTCCATCAACTGGGAAAGTGATTCAAGTACCAATGTACAAGCCCAACGCTTTTTTGGAATTTATCACTTCCAGTGCCCTGGACCAGCTCATTCTGACCCCCACTAGAGGAAGCATTAATTTTTAGAATAGACCTGGTGTATTATTTTGTTAGGAGATACAAGTCATATGTTCATAGGTTCATAGATTAGTACTAAGCTAACTGCCCTTGCGAGCCATTTTAAGCCTAGCCAATTATCCCTTGTGAGACTCAAACCCTGCACCTTGTGTTTGTAAGGCAAAGACCTTAACCATTAGGCCACCCTTAACCATTAGGCTTGTTTTATAAGATTAAGTTGTATTTTTCAGTAGTATACATTTCTTTACATTTGGTTTTGTAATTTTTTGGTTGTATTTTTATGTGTATGTTTAGATTGTACAATCGTTTTTTTATAATCGTGAGGTAATGAACCAATCAGTTAATAGGGTTTAGGGGTGCAACCTATATAATTGCAGCTATAGGCCTTGTCTGTTTGCTTTTTTTATTTGAGGTACATGCCTTAATATGCCTTAGGATAGTCCTGATAGGCAAATTATGGTAGCTTATGATTGGAGAGTAATATATTTGTTGACCCAATCATATATTAGGTCTGAGGGACTCAACCTATACAATGAAATGATTAATGGAGCATTTCACTCTTCCTAAGGGGAAAGGATTCAGTAACATCTGAGGTTAGCCATGATAGGCAAATTAAAGTATATTCTAATAACACAGACTCTCTGTTTGCTGTACCATAAAGGGCTGCCCTCCAAAAAACAAAAGTAGAAGCACGGTGTAGTAACCAGGAGTTGTTGTAAACGAAAAAGTTCCAAAAAAATGCCCAACACACAATGGCAGGCTAAAATAAGGTATAAATGTAATGTAAATCCTCAGGACGATACAAAATACATGAACAAACTACGATTGAGCGCGCTTTCGTCTTTAGCGTATAGACTTCATCAGAATCAACGCTTCCACTGAATAAATGCCTTAAATACCAAATGACTAAAAAAGTATAATTGAATAATTGCTTGATTATAACACCAAAAATTGTTTTGATGATTACTAATTACAAAATCTGTTCAACCCACTCTTCATCTTAAAAAATAGCTTATTTGTAAAACATTGAAAATACAACAGTCAACAGTATCTAAACTATCAGCACCAGTAATGATAGTTTATGAATGTAAATAAAGTGCTGAGTGCATAGAAAACATCACAGAACCCCTCATATTGACAAAATGAACTGTGCTTCATGAGTTACAGACAGGAATAACTAAATTTCCTTAATAGAAATATTATTATGATTAATAATAATGCTACTGAATATACCATCTAAATGTAAATGACTAACTTAATCATATATAAAACACAGAATGTATAACCAATTGAATGCTTAAAGATATGAATATATAAATAAATATAAATATGTTAAATTAAGTTGAATTGTAATAAATATTCCTAAAAATGAGTTATAAATGTATTTTAAAAATGTATTTTAAAAGGACAATCTAAAGAATGACCATAAAAGTAAAAAGTAAAAATGAAAAATTAAATGTTTTTTATCTTCCTTTGGGATTATTTGCTAAAAGCTTCAATGCAGGTTTTATTGAGAGGTGATCATTCATCCCCATATCGCCACATGCATCCAACCTCAGTTGCCATATTAATTCTCTATATTCCAATAGGGATTCCCAATCACCTCCCCTATCACCCTTCTTAACCTCCTCTAGGACCCAGAACTTAATATTGGCATTTTCGCATGTGGTGGTATGTCTAAACAGGGCATTATTATCATTCCTCTTGTTTATGTCCCTCATATGCTCGTAAATCCGTTTTCTTAACTAACGTTCCGTTTTACCAACATAATAGGCCCCACAGGTTGAGCAGTATGCGAGATAAACCACACCCCTGGTGTAACAAGTGTAATACCCATTGCACCTCAATTTCCTCCCAATGCTCCTCAGGAATAACTCCTTTTCACCTGTAACAAAGGGGCACTGTCCACATCTACCACATTTATGTGTCCCTGCCTTAGGTTGTGTCCCACTTATTTTCGAGGTGTCCTTCCTCTCAAATAGTTTCTTAAAATTGGAATTCCTTCTATAACTAAATCTTAGTGACTGTTGAAATATGGTTAGGTTATTACACATCCTGGAAAAGATTTTCCAAACCTCATTTATTCCCTTTTGCATCCAGCCAATCCCCTTATAATATGTGAGTGTTAAACGTGGTATATCATTACTATCTATTACATTGATTTTGGTTTTCCTAATATTTGCCACTGTACCACTAATATCCAAATCATATTTCAAGAGTGGCAGGTAGTATGTACTGTGTTTTTTTAGGACTTCTCTCTTAACATTTTTTATAAGCCCTATAGGATACCCTCTCTCTCTAAACAAATTTTGTATTGTTTCCATTTCTTCCACATATTCATGGTTGTCACTAGTCATTCGTGAGGCCCTAATCATTTGACCCTTAATAATGTTTCTTCTTAAATGTAGGGGATGGTCACTCTCGAAATGCACATATAAATTAGAAAAACACCTTTTTCTAAAAATTCTAGATTTGTATTGTCTAGCCATTTTACTCTTATTAAATGTTACGTCAAGGTAATTAACGTAATCAAAATTGTGTTGAAATGTAAATTGTAAGAAGGTAGTTGTAGTATGCAAATATTGAATAAATTCCTCGATCTGTGCAGCAGTACCATTCCAAACAATGAAAATATCATCCAAGAACAGGAAATATTGTATAATATATTCCCAAAATGTAGATTTAAATACATATTCCAGCTCCCAAAAAAGCATAATAATATTTGCGTATATAGGGGCGCAAGCTGACCCCATTGCCACCCCACCAATCTGGTGGTAAATATCTCCTTGAAAATAAATAAAATTGTTCTTCAAGACCAACTCTATATTTTCTACCACCAATCTAAAATCAATGTTATTTAGAAAATTAAACTCAATTAACATATGTTCAAACCACTCTAACCCAATATCATGGGGTATCACTGAAAATAAATCTTTGACATCAATTGTTATAAAACCATAATTGTCATCATATGGAATGTTATTAAATTTTTCCATAAAGTCCCAGGAATCTATTAATATGTGGGGATAGTCCTGATAAAAACGTTTCAACTTGGTGTCAACAAAAATTGCTAAAGTCTGTGTCTTGGAACACTGGGATGTCACAATAGGGCTAAGAGGGGGGTTGCAGGCATCTTTATGTATTTTGGGAATCCAAAATATCTCAGGAATGACTGGTTTAGGTACCCTAAGAAAATTGTACAGATCAACATCTATAAGTCTGAAGTTAGCCGTGATAGGCAAATTAAAGCATATTCTCTAATGAAACCAACCAGTTCATTCTGGTCTCACATTCTGTTCCATTTGTATTATGTAACGTCTATTCATCGGTGTTATATGCCAAAATTCCAGAAATATAAAAGATCTTAAAACATATTATTACTGCTTGGTAGTAGCCTGATTAAATTGTAACTGTTATGCTAAGTCTTTTGTTTATTGCACTTGGGCTTCAGACCAGTTGTTTTGCATTAGGAAAGTTTGTGGTCTGCACTGTTGTGGCAGGACAGGTAGCTTACATCCTTCTAAGTTGGGAATTGCTGATTGAAGGCTCAGTGTCTGTTATTCTAGAAGTGTATTAATTCTGTTTTAAGCACTTGGGCTCCAGGTCAGTTATTTTGCATTAAGAAGGTTTGTGGTCTGCACTCTTGTGGGAGGAGAGGCTAGATTATACCCTTCTGAGCTGGGAATTTCTGGTTAAAGGCTTACTGTGTCTGCTCATTTGAACTGTCTTTTCTGATATTGGTGCACCTTGTCTGCTGTAGCATAGACTAGATTCAGGCCTGCTGAATCTAGCTTTGTTTGTATAACTTGAACACTAATCCAGGCCATCTTTTTTGGAGAAGGTTCCCCTGCACCCTCGTGGCAAGAGTGTGCTGTTAGAACTTGTCAGATTGAAGACTGCTGAAACAGGGCTCAGTTTTGAGTTTTTTTACTGGTTAATTGGGTAATTTGTTTAAATCAGTTTGCTCGTTTTCTATTGTGATATATATATATATATATATATATATATATATATATATATATATATATATATATGTGTGTGTGTAAATTGCACTTTATTCATCTGCTTTTACTGTAATTGTGTTTCTTCCCACTTTATTACATTATTTTGCTTGTGCTTCTTCTTAAAAATACTCAATTGTATTGTTCTGCTGCAGTTATTACTGCTTGGTAGTAGCCTGATTAAATTGTAACTATTATTCTATGCCGTTTGGTTTAAGCACTTGGACTTCAAACCAGTTGTTTTACATTAAGAAGGTTTGTGGACTGCATTGTTGTGGCAGGACAGGTAGTTTCCATCCTTCTAAGTTGGGAATTACTGATTGAAGGCTCAGTGTCTGTTATTCTAAAAATGCATTAGTTCTGGTTTAAGAACTTTGGCTTCAGGCCAGTTATTTTACATTAAGAAGGTTTGTAGTCTGCACTCTTGTGGGAGGAGAGGCTAGATTCTGCCCTTCTGAGCTGGGAATTTCTGGTTAAAGGCTTATTGTGCCTGCTTATTTGATCTGTTTCTTTCTGAAATTTGTGTGCTGTGTTTGCTGTAGCCCAGAAGTTAGAAGTTTATTGGCCATTTTGGGCTAATTTCTCTCTCTTTCATTTCCCTGCTATAAAAACTGCATTTGCTCGGTTTTGCACGCCAGGCAGTGCCGGTTAGCTAGGATTAAACTATTCCCTGCTCCACGAAGTCTGCTCTTCAATTTTTCCCTTGGAACTAGACAAACTTCATCTTAAGCACTCAACCCATTCATTTCACAACCCAGCACTTGCTCAAAACTCATAGCAAGCACTAATTAACCCTAACACTAGACCCCCTATACTGTCCAGAAGGACAAGGCTCTCTATTCGTCCCTACCAGCTAATCAGTAAAACAGTTCACTTTACATATTCAGGCATGTCCAAAGGGCAGTTTCAGGTGTACTCTCAAGTCCAACTGGCGAATCTGGGCATTTTGAGGCAATGTTACAACTGCCTAATGTACACAAACAACCCTCTCATCCTACTACCAAACACTAATATATGCAAGAGATGCAATTATACAGCCAAACTGGAGGCAAAGCTCTCTCAACCCAAGACTGGAACTGACCGTCAAGAGGAGAAAGAAAATACTTGCAACACACCACCAGTCTCACATAGACCTACTAAACCAACACCGTCAAATATCACATATAAATACATGAAAACATACTCTGAGGCGCTAAGTAAAAATCTGCAAAAGCAACAGAGACCTCCAAAGCAGACACCCAAGCAATCTCCACATCTCATCACAAACCATGAAACGCATACTTCACATAATCAGTGTGCCATGCAATCACAGCCCTTAAGGCAAAATAACATACCCAACACACTAGTAATAGGCGACTCTATAGTCAGGCACACTGATGTCTCATTAACTAGGCTGGACAAGGAGAAGGTTACAGTTAGCTGCCCATCGGGTGCCAGGATCTGCCACATAACACAAGCACTCAGGTCACTCGAGAACAAGTACAAATACAACTCTGTCATTGCCCATGTTGGTGTGAATGACCTGAGATGTACCTCCCTGGACTACATGACATGGAAATGCTCTCTGATCACGTAGCCCAGGCCAGTATGACCCTGACCCTGAGTAGCATCCTGCCCTCATCAAGAATGATGCCACAGTATGAAGAAAAAAATGATAATTTGCAACAATTGGTTAAGTTTCTAGTGTCATTCAATGGGGATCCAGACAGTATCTGTCCACCTGGGATGACATGCTTGATAAGCCATGTTGCTTCACAAGAGATGGCTTTCACTTCTTCCTGACCCAGAGACTCCCCAGACTCTGGAATAGATTGCCCATACATGTCAAGCAGAGTTCCTCTTTGGCCCTCTTCAAAAGGAACCTTGACGATTGGATGGGAGAAAGGAAATTCACCCCAGGGATCACGTTAGTCGTCCTGGGGTCCAGGGAAGTAAATAGTGTGGGAAGAAATAGCCAGGGAATTGTTATGGCTAGGCTTGTATAGGCCCTAGGGCTGATAGCCTAGTACCAACCTATGAACCTATGAACTTGTCACACTTAGGCTTTTGAATATTGGCCAAGGCTTTTGCCGCCCCCATAGTGCCTTTTTTAGACAAGGCTCAAAAGACAAACCCACCACCGTAAATAGCACATGTAACCAAAAACTGAGGGTAATGCTACTCAACGCCAGAAATCTAAACCTCAAAATGCATGCACTCGAGGCACTCCTCAGTATGGAGAACATCGATATCTGTGCAGTAACAGAAACCTGGTTTAAGGCTCCAGAGAGCACCCCAGCACTACAAGGCTATAACTCATACCATACTTTTCGGCCACAGAACTCGGACCGAAACACAAAAGGTGGGGTGTATCCATATTTATCAAGGATACCCACACCTCCGGGTTAGTGGCACAGCATAATACCTCAGAGACCATCCATGTGCAATTAACAATGGGCAAAACTGCAATTTAAATTGTAGCTTGCTACATATCACCCACTATGACCCAGGACCCCCACTCCGTGTTTCTGGAGACACTGGAAAATATGCAGGTCCTACCAAATGCCCTACTACTGGGAGAGTTCAATTATCCAAACATTAACTGGGAGAACTACTCAAGTACTAACTCCCTCACCCAATGCTTCCTAGAATTTATAAACCTGAATGCCCTGGATCAACTGGTCAACACCCCCACCAGAGGCGACAACATATTGGACCTGGTCATCACAAACATGGGTAACTGGTGTTCTACACCAGAGGTCAAACGCTCACTGGTTAGATCAGACCATAGACTAATCACTCTAAATATCCACATTCCACCCCCACCCCAAATCAAGGAAACCACCGTGAAAAACTTTTCAAAAGCAAACTTCACGTTACTTAAGACTGAGGTGGAAAGATTCACAGCCCCCATGCTAAAGGACAACGCTGTCCAAGCTGCTGAATCCCTTACAAAGGCACTCTATAAGCACCTGCAAGAATGCATGGATCGTGCTATCCCAAGCAAAACCAAGACTCCCTCCTCCAAGAAAAGGAAACCAGTCTGGTGGACCCCTGCCATAAACAAGCTAAACAATAGAAGGAGGAAACAAGTGCAGAAAAGAACAAAATCCCAAGAAGGAAAGACATCCCTGATTAGTATCAGCAAGAAGCTACAATCCCTCATAAAATCATCCAAGGCTAGCTTCGAAAGAAAAATTGCCAAGGACTTCAAAGATCACCACAAAACATTCTTTAGCTATGTCAAGAACCTAAGTAGAAACTCTCAGATCTGAGTTAGTGCAGAATGGCACAAAATACACTGAACCGACTGATATTGCCAACATTCTGGCAGACAGGTTTAGTGCAAACTTCACCCCCCTCTCACCCCCTAAAGGGCACATAACCATACCAGAAGAATATAGTGCTCTGACAATCACTGACACATAGGTTAAAACAGCCCTATCCAAAGCCAAAAATACAGCTTCAATGGGGCCAGGCTGTGTCTTACACGAGCTCCAAAATGAACTGACCCCTCACCTAAACACACTGTTCAAACTCAGCCTCTCTACAGGCTACGTACCCACAGAGTGGCGCACAGCAACAGTTATCCTGCTCCACAAAGGTGGAGCCATAACAGACCCCAGGAACTATCACCCTATAAGTCTGACTAGCCTGGTCTGCAAGGCTATGGAACCCATCATCATGGAATTCATTAACAGAGACATTGGGAACCTTCAAACATTGGACCCTACCCAGTTTGGCTTTGTTAAGGGCAGATCATGCCTCCTAAACCTGGTGGACTTCTTTGAGACTGTTACCAAGGCTTTAGACGAGGGAAAGGAGGTCCACACAGCCTACCTAGACCTCGCAAAGGCTTTTGACACCATTCCCCATTCTGGTATTATAGACAAGCTCACCAGCCTGAACATAAACTCCTACGTCACAAGATAGGATGCCAATTGGCTCATGGACAGAATCCACATGGTGAGAGTTGCAGGCTCTAGGTCTGACTCTAAACCAGTTAGAAGTGGCGTCCCCCAGGGCTCAGTCCTGGGACCCCTCCTGTTCGGTATATACTTCACAGAGGTACAGGCAAGCACAGGAGGACTGTGGCTGACCAGGTTCGCAGATGATTGCAAACTGGGGGCCATAACTGACTCTCCAGCTGATACAGACATCCTCCAGAAGGGTCTCACTGGGACGGATACCTGGTGTCAAAATCATGGCCTCAAGCTAAATGCCAAAAAGTGCATAGTCATCCCCTTTGGAAAAAACAAAGTACCTGTGAACTACCACATACGTGGTAGTCCCCTAAATACAGAAAATGTAATAAGGGATCTGGGGACCCAAGTAGAAAGTAATCTCTCCTTTGATAATCATATTGCCAAGGTGGTTAGAAAATCCTTCTATATGGCCCACCTAATCACAAAAGGGTTTGCATCGAGAACAAAAGAAGTTATCGTGCCCCTCTACTCATCACTCATCAGACCCATCATAAAGTACAATGTCCTATTTGGGATGTACCTTACAAGACACCTGCAACAGCTGGAAAGACCACAAAAGTACCTCACCAAGAGGATTACTGGCCTCAAACATATGACCTATGCAGCCCGACTGAAGAAACTCTAGCTGTATTCAGTTCCATACTGCTTACTTAGAGGTGATCTCTTCCTGACATACAAGGCCATGTCCAACCCAGAATTGATGGACATGCTCCACTTAAAATAAACAAATCCCCAAGAGCCACATGCTCTAGGGATCTAAGCCTCACCACAATGATAAATAGGACATGCTGGAGGGATAGATTCCTGTCCCAGGAACTTCCCATGCTTTGGAACAGGATTCCAATCTACATTAGGCAGAGCCCCTCACTAACACTCTTCAAGAGAAACCTTGACGAGTGGATGGGAAACAGAAAATTTACCCCGGGATCACTGCAGTGGCTCTGCTGGACAAAGGCACAGGGAACTAATGGCTCAGCTGGACCGAGGCACAGAGAACTAATCTAAGGGGGCGGCGAAAGCCAACACGTTCTGGCTAGGCTTATAGATGCCATCGGGCAGATAGCCTAGTACTTACCTATGAACCTATATATACCCACTGCATTGTTTCAATCTTCTTCTTCTTCTTCTTTCGGCTTTTCCCAGTTAGGGGTCGCCACAGCGGATCACCTTGTCCACACATTGATTGGCAGTGGAGTTTTACGGTGTCGAGTTGCCAGCCCGGCGCCCAACCTTCCACAGAAGGAACACACACACGCACACCTAGGGCCAATTAAGAGTGTCCAATCCACCTGCAGCATGTCTTGGGGATGTGGGAGGAAACCGGAGCACCCGGAGGAAACCCACGCGACCACAGGGAGGACATACAGACTCCGCAAAGAAGGCACCCCAGCCAAGGATCGAACCGGAGAACCTCTTGCTGTGAGGTGCCACTGCATTGTTTCAATAACTGAACAAAATATATGGTGCAAGATAACAAAACCAGAGCTTAGAGCTCTGGTAATTGTGAGGTAATGAACCAATCAATTAGAATGGTTTAGGGGCTTGCCCTATATCATTTAACTATAGATACCACCAACCAGGAATGAACACGAACCAATAAAGGATCCAAAAACAGTTTATTCCACAAACGCTAGTACAGTTCCAACACGTTTTCGGCATCAACTTCCTCAGTGAATGAAAAGCAACCACTGAACAACCAAAGATCGCAGTAGAACACGTAGATGTACTTTTTGTTCTTGTTATAGTTGTACGGTTGTTTTTGACAGACTTCAGGCTCATGTAACGCCTTGTGTGGTAGTTGGAATTGTAGATACAAGCAGGTGCTCGGTTGAGAAAGTTTCACACAGACTACCGGATGGACTATACCGTACCTCGAGTCACAATCACCACACATCACATCATGGTGATTGTGACTCGAGGTACGGTAAAGTCCATCCGGTAGTCTGTGCGAAGCTTCCTCAACCGAGCACCTGCTTGTATCTACAATTCCAACTACCACACAAGGCGTTTCATGAGCCTGAAGTCTGTCAAAAACAACCGTACAACTATAACAAGAACAAAAAGTATGTCTACGTGTTCTCCTGCGATCTTTGGTTGTTCAGTGGTTGCTTTTCATTCACTGAGGAAGTTCATGACGAAAACATGTTGGAACTGTACTAGCGTTTGTGGAATAAACTGTTTTCGGATCCTTTATTGGTTCGTGTTCATTCCTGGTTGGTGGTGCCTTCTTTCGTTTCTTGGTTGTTTCTGCACCATTGGTCCCTGCTTTTGGTTATCATTTAACTATAGATCTTGTATGTTCGCTTTTTTATTAGAGGATATATGTCTAAACACGCCCTAGGATAGTCCTGATAGGTGAATTATGGTAATGTATGATTGGAGAGTAATGTGTTTGTTGACTCTATCATATATTAGTTCTAAGGGGTTCGGACTATACAATGAAACAATTGGTGTAGCATTCCGTTCTTCCTGAGAGGAAAAGATCTAATAACACCTGAGGTTAACAGCGATAGGCAAATTATACTTTTTAATGATTAGATGTGGTGGTGCTGCGGTAGCGTTGTCGCCTCATAGCAAGATGTTGGCCCATTCGATTCTCAACTAGAGCGTCTTCTGTGTGGAGGCATACGTGAATGGGGCATGCCTTCGTTGAAGGTTGTGCATCAGGGCTGGTAACCCACTATGTAAAAATCCACTACCAATCATTAGCGGACCGGAGTTCCGCTATGGCGACCCCTAACCAGGAAAAGCCGAAAGACACAAACAAATACACAAACAATGATTAGATGTAAATATAATGCATATTCTGCTATTTTAAAAGGTCTGGTCTGTACTAGCATTTCTATTGGTACTGAGATTTTTATTTGTGAATGTTAATTATTTTTAACATGTGATTTTGTTCTTAATTTTGATTGGTTTGTTTTTTATTTTTAAATGTGTGTTTTGTATGAATTTTAGCAGTCTGAAGAAGCAGTTCTGTCTTACCACGAAAGCCCTTACTGTTTCTATCAATAAATGAGAAGTTATGTACCTACCATAACGTTCCATGTTAGTTGTCTTCTCTCGCCTTCTTTCTTGCTTGATGGATCGGCTCCGACTCGGCACTTGCTAAGCTCGAGAGTCACTTTTACCAGCTCGAGGCAGCCCCATATCCCATGATGCAAGGTGGTAAGTACCCAGATCTCGTTTGATGACAAAAGGGCAATAGCACCTAGCATAATAACTTCCCAAAGGAAGAAAGAAGAAGAGAAAAACCTGCAGGATGGTAGAAGGACCAGCTCTGTATGGTCTTCAGAAGTATAATTCCTTGTAGAGAAAGGTCTGTCCAGGCCTGGGGAAGGAGGGAGGGTCGCAAGAAAGAAGGCGAGAGAAGACAACTAACATGGAACGTTATGGTAGGTACATAACTTCTCAATGTTAAGTTGTCAATCTCGCCTTCATTCTTGCTTGATGGGACCGCGTCCCTAGCACCTCTATCCTGGGTGGCTCAATGGAACAGACTCTTGAGAACGGTAGAGCCAAAACTAGCTCTGTCCCTGGAGGCCAAATCCAATTTGTAATGGGAAACAAATGTATGAGGAGTGGCCCAAGTGGCCACTGCACAAATAGTGTCTAAAGGAAGTCTAGCTTGAAAGGCTGTAGAAGTAGCTAAGCTTCTGGTTGAATGTGCTTTAGGTTTTGAGCACAGCTGTTTTCCCCTGAGCCGATAAATTTCAGAGATGACAGAAGAAAGCCATCTAGATAAGGTCACTTTTGAGACAGGAAGGCCTTTCTTGTTATCAGCATAGGAAACAAAGAGTTGATCGGATTTCCTGAATTGTTTTGTTCTGTCCAAATAATATCTGAGTTGGCGGTGGACATCAAGATAATGTAATTTTTGTTCCGATCTGTTTGAATAGTTTGGAAAAATACAGGAGATCAATGGCTTGATTCAAATTAGTCTTTGAGGCGACCTTAGGCAAAAAGGTCGGATTAGTTCTCAATGATACTCTGTCTTTGTGGAAGACCAAATAGGGGGGGTGAACAGATAGAGCCTGAAGTTCAGACACCCTCCTAGCCGATGTAATAGCAACCAGGAATAAAGTTTTCCATGAAAGAAATTTCAGGAACAAGAAACAGCTGGCTCGAAGGGGAAGAATCAAGGATGTCAGCACTAAATTTAGGTCCCATTGAGGAGGAGGACTCCTGACTGGAGGCTTCAGGAGGAAAATTCCTTTCAAGAAGGCTCTACAAAGCCTGTGGGACATAATGCTGTGATCTGCAAACCCGACATGAAAGTTCGAGATAGCAGCTAACTGAACCCTAACTGTGGAAGAAGAGGAGCCCGTGTGAAAAATCTCCGCTAAGAAATCCAAAACTGCTTGAACTGGAGCAGTGAAGGGATCAATATTCTTGGCTTTAGCCCAATAAGAAAAACGTTTCCATTTGCTCGTATAAATCCTCCTGGTAGAGGATTTTAAGGAAGCTACTATGATGTCTCTAACAGGGTTAGAGATCATAGGAAGCCTGGCTAAGGAAGGAAGTGGAGCAACCATGCTGTGAGGTTGAGAGAAGGGATAGACCGGTGCAGCTGACCGGATTGGTGAATCAGAAGGTCTGGCACTGGGTCCAGATGCCACGGCTGCACCAAAAGGTGACGATGGAGGAACGGAAACCAAATTTGTCGAGGCCAATAAGGAGCAATGAGAATCAATTTGGCTCTCAAACGGTTGCTTTCTGGATAACTTGAGGGATCAGAGGAAATGGAGGAAAGGCATAAAGAAGTCCCTGGGGCCAATCCTGGGTCAGAGCGTCTCTGGGGGGATAGCCTGGCAGTGGGAAGAGAGAGAAGAAGTCTGGGCATTTGCTGTTTTGGGGAGTAGCAAAAAGATCGCAACATGGGCGACCCCATTCCAGAAAAATCTCTTCCACTATAGATTGTTTGAGAGACCACTCGTGAGGCATGAGAATAGCTCTGCTCAATCTGTCCGCTAAAATGTTGGTTTTCCCAGGGATGTGCATTGCTACCAGAAACCGATGAGAGGAGATCGCCCATTGCCAAAGTCTGAGCACTTCTCGACACAAGGGGTAGGACTTGGTTCCGCCCTGTTTGTTGATATACCAAACTACAGACATGTTGTCTGTGTGGACTGCAATTGTCCCTACGGGAAGAAAGTCGTTGAGGGCTTGCAACGTTAAAAGCACTGCTCTCATCTCCAGGACATTTATGTGCAGGTGGTATTCGAATGGTTGCCACGTCCCATGAACCATCCTGCCCTGATAATGCCCCCCCCACCCGATCAGGGAGGCATCCGTAGTGACAGTGGCTACCGGGGATGGGGGTACAAAGTGTCTGCCTTGGTGAATCTGGGGAGAAGTGATCCACCAAGCAAGATGATTCTTGCAAATCTGTGTCACCAGTATTTGGTGACGCATTAGAAGTTGTTGGTAAGACCACTGAGTGAACAACATCCATTGAAGAAGGCGCATATAGAAGCGAGCCTGGGGAAGAAGGGTAATGGCCGCAGCCATGAGGCCTAACACCTTTAGAACCATTCTGGCCTGTACCTTCTTGTTGGCTAGAATGATCCTGACGTGACTTTGAATGTCTGAGATTCTTTGATCTGTAAGGGTAGCTGACATCCGAACAGTATTTAAGTTTGCGCCTATGAAAGTAATAGACTGGCAGGGCAATAAGGATGATTTTTCGGAGTTGATCGAGATGCCCAATTGAGAACAAAGATTTATTGTGTAATCCCTGGCTTGAAGAAGCTGATGCCTGGTGGTGGCTGAAAGGAGCCAGTCGTCGAGATACGGAAACACCTGGAATCCTTGACGCCCCAGGTGAGCCGTGAGCACTGGCATACATTTGGTGAACACTCTGGGGCTGTAGTGAGACCAAAGGGCAGGGCTCTGAACTGGAAATGACTGGACCCCAGCCGAAGCGGAGAAATCTCCTGGAGCGTCTGTGAATTTTTATGTGATAGTACGCATCCTGAAGATCTATTGAGCACATCCAGTTGTCCTTCTGTAAGAAGGGCAGAATTGACTGAAGAGTGACCATTCGAATCTTGTCTTCCTCACAGACTTGTTGAGTCTGCTGAGATCCAATATTGGTCTCCAGTCTCCCGTCTTTTTGGGGACCAAAAGAACCTTGAGTAGATTCCGGCTCTGAATGATCTGTTGTAACTGGCTGAATGGCCCTTTTGCAGTAGTTTTAAGACTTCTAACTCTGCAATTTCCCTTAGACCGGGTGGTACATCTGGAAGGGAATTTGAGTGATAGAAAGGACTTTCCTCGAAAGGAATCTTGTAACCCTCGGATATGATCGACTGTACCCATCTGTCTTGAGTGAGGGAACGCCAGGCTTCTGGGTACAGCGATAGTCTTCCCCCGACTGCCTCCAAGGAAGGACAGCCGGGCAACATCTCAGGGATGCTGAAAGGGCTTGTCAGAGAGAGGCTCTCTGCTTCCCTGGTTTTGTGGACCCCCTCTGCCTCTAGAGCGGCGTCTGTTATTGTTACCCCCTCTGTCTCTAGGGGTAAACTGACCACGTGAATCCGGCGTGACTCCTTGGGATTTGCGGAACCACATTTTGCCACCCTTCTGCCCTTTGGGGTAAGGTCTAGAAGGGGTGGAAAACGGACCCCTACGGCAGAAAGAGTCTTGCCGTCCTGCTCACACCTGGTCAATGTTTCCTTCACTTGAGGGCCAAACAAAGCTGACCCATCAAAGGGAGAGTTTGTGAAGGACGCCTTAAAGGGATCTGCAAAATTACAGAGCCGCATCCAGGCTTGGCGTCTAAGAGCCACACCTGTACCTGCGGCCCTACTCGCTCCATCTGCAGCATATGAAATCAGTCGCATGGAGGAGTTAGCAATAGAATTAAGGGTTCCTAGCTGCGAAGCAATTTTTTCTTGAGCCCCTGCAGCTGTAGGATCCTGTACTACTTCACCTAGCTCCTTAAGGATATCCCTCTGGAGTCTGGTGAAGTGACATAGGTAGTTCAGCGAATGCATAGCAAAGATCGCTGAAGAGAACATCCGCTTACCATACCTATCCATGGTCCTAGAGTCCTTATTAGGAGGATGGACAGGTACGGAAGGATCTGCAAGTTCCTTCTTAGTGGCAGCCGCCACCACCATGGCATCAGCAGGGACACCTTTCGTGAGGAATTGCTTGTCCGACGGGGCAGTAATAAATTTAGAAGGCCTCCTAGGGACTGGCTCTACAGAGTCAGGAGCAGTCCACGCCTTTCGAGCAATAACCTGCATAAGGGGGTCGAAAGGCGGAGACACCCAGGAGGTGGAGGGCCGAGATCCAAACGCCTCCAGGTATACCGACTCATCCTCAGAGGGATTATTGGTGGGCCAGTTTCCCCTCTGTCTAAGGAGTTCTAGGATGTCTGAGAAGGAGACATCCTCAGAGGGGGATCTTGGGGATCCCTCTGACTCATCTAAGTCAGTATCTGAATTGATAGACTCCGGGGAGTCTACGTGTTTCCTCTTACAGGTCCTCTTTCGTGGAGGATCTCCTGACTGATCAGGAGAATCCTCGGAAGAGGGGGCTCTTCCCAGTGGGGAAACCTGAGGCGGAGGATCTCTGGGTCCGGGAGCAAGAGAAGTGGCAGAGATATCGACAGGCACCATAGAGGGAGGAGCTAAGGGAACAGACTGCTGGCTGAGTCCAGTGGCCAGCACACTCTTCATCACCTCGAAGGCTCCCCTCCCAGGGAGGTCCGAGAGAACCCGTTCCGAAGAACCAGGAACTCCAGGACCCACCGAAAGGGAAGGCTCCGAGGCAGATGTCGGAGCCGAGCTCACCAAGGCCGAGGCTCCAAGGGGAAGAGTGGGGTCGGACAAGGGTCCAATGCCACTCACCCCCTCGGAGGAGACCAGGAAAGCCCGACCACCGAATCCCTCTAAGGAAGGTTTCGAAGAGGAGATAAGAGTAGAGGCTGAAGGAGCAGAAGGGGGTATCTGTCCCTCAGCCGTAGCAGAAACCATTCCCGAAGACTCCAACTCCAAACTCTGGGGTAGAGTTGAAGGAGGAACTGCAATGGGGTGTGGACTAATAGTCGTCTGTTGAGATGGACTATGTAGCATCTGGGCCAGTGCCTGTGATTTTAATAATCTACTGACCACTCTCTCTAAATCATGGTCAGAAAGCCTGGATGACCTGGATGATCGGCTCTGATGGCTCCGTTCCGAGAGGAGAGGAGAAGCCGGAGCCGAGAGTATCGGTTCCAAGGAAGGGGACCTAGACCTCTTCCTAGAAGGAACCATCGGAGCCGACAAAACCATGGAAGCTGTCGGAGCCGACAACTTCTCGGCACCGACAGAAAGTTTCGATGCATCGGCTCCGGCCGGAGCCGATACAGACATAAAAGTAAGGGTGTCTGAGCCGGTCGGCGCCGACACCGAAGCCTGAGCCACATGGTGATCGGAACCGATCGGAGCCGACACCGAAGTGGTCGAACCAGAATCGGCACCGATAGCCATCGGTGCCGAAGGTTTGTGCAAACCAGAATCAGCTCCAGCCGGAGCCGATCTCGACTCTGAAAGAGTCAGAGCTGTGGCCGCAGGCTTGGACACAGAAGCCTGGGCCTTGGAAGACTTAGAAGTCTTAGATGGAGCCAACTTAGCCGGAGAGCCCTCCGGCTTAAGTAGGCCCCTCAAAATCAGCTTATTTCTCCTTTCCTGCAGGACTCTCTGGCTAAAAGAATGACAAATCGCACAGGAGTCCTGCAGGTGGAGAGGTCCCAGGCAGTATAAGCAAGAAGTGTGACCGTCTGTCAGAGACATTTTCTGACAGCACGAGTCACACTTCTTAAAGCCTGAGACCCTTTCCTTAGACATGGTGTAAAAAACACACACACACAACACCTGTCCAAGAAATATAACAATCCCAAAAGAGAGAAACTATTCTCTCACAAACACACACACACACACACCCTAACAAGGGGGGGGATGGGATGGGAGAAGGCCTGACTAAAAACTTTAAAGGAGAGAGGGAATTTTAGTCAGAAAGGGACCAAAACTAGTTTAAAACTATTAAATTTAAGTTTACAATTAACTTTAAACTGAAAAAGGGGCAAAAGAAGTAGTGTATAAATCACTTACCAGGAGCTGGTAAAAGGAGGACCTCATCAGCGAAGCGGCAAACGAGATCTGGATACTTACCGCCTTGCATCATGGGATATGGGGCTGCCTCAAGCTGGTAAAAGTGACTCTCGAGCTTAGCAAGTGCAGAGTCAGAGCCGAGGATCGGCTCCGAACCCATCAAGCAAGAATGAAGGCGAGATTGACAACTTAACATCTATTGTTTTGTCAGTCATGGTAGCCTGGAGTTTTTTCTCTTAGCTTCTGAATTGTTTTTTTTTTTACTCCATATTTTTATTCAGCAGTTTCTGTCCAACTCATTACAGTCCCAGAAAATATGTTGCCAATTACCTCTTTCTTCCCCATTACACCTCCAACATTTGCTGTCTACCTGAAGAAAAATTTTTTGGAGTCTACTTGGGGTATACAAATACCTATGTACACATTGCATTAATATTAACCTTATTCTAATACTGACAGTAATACCTCAAGAAAAAATAGGTTGTTGGTTTTAAAGTTAGGTGGCATTTGCATGCTGTCAAGATATGGTGGGTAACCTTAATGAAGACATCATTATGGGATGTGCAGGGCTTTGGTTAATGAAAAATATTAGCAAGGCATTATGAAAACTATTAAATATTTCAAATATTTCCATTAATAAAACAAAAATGGTGCATTATACTGTCATGGTAGGGGGGCTATACAAGCAGTGAGTGGTATAAGAAACTACACTATATGCACTCAAGACAAATACTTGCAAAGACATAGCCATCTAATAAGGTACACTGCATTAATAATAACAATATTCTAATACTGAGTCTAATATCTGATGAATGGTAGGTCATGCATAGGTGACCAAAGTTCCGTCTAAAAGCTGACATGATTTGCTGGACACACACAGTGAAATAGTCAGTGTGAGATGCACAGGGCTACAGTTATTAAAAAGTGTTTGCCAAACATTATGAACAAATATGGCATATTTTCCTTATCAGCATTAATTATGCAGAAAGGGAGAATGATACAGTTATGTTTTGGGTGGTATATGCAAGCTATAAATATGAGTTAAAATTTGACATTAAAACATGGTGGGTAATGTGAAGTATCTAAGGGATATAAATGTTTGTTTGGTGAAACAGTTATGAATATTAGCACTATTACTATTTCAGAATTAATACTGTAAAAACTGTCTAACTTACAGGCAAACAAATGTTTCTTTCTTATGCAGAGCATTATGGCACACAGTTTTGCTGCTCCTAGTTGCCATGTAACATATACAATTCTATAGATTGATACTGTTTGATAGAGATTTTATAAATTAAAATGCTTTCCCCAAAATTATAGTGTTTGCAGTAAAAGAAAATGCAAGGCCAAACAGCAGTTTTCAAAATAATATGGCTTGCTTTGCAAGAACAGTTAAGATTTGTTGTAAATGTTCAGCTTAGATATTAATAACATATAGCTGTGGGCTTACTGTAAATGGCATCCTGTTATAGAAAAAAGGAAGTTACATTGACATCTCAAACAGAAACTTTGCATTGCAGGGACTTTTTCATCTCAAGAATAACTTGGACTTTGTATTTGTCATTTCAACAGAAACTGTCCAGGCTAGAAATAACCAACGGACTTTTTCATGATAACTTTGCATCAACAGGGACTTTACGCAAAGATGACGTGGAGCGACTTTTTGTGAAGTCTTCAGATACAGAACCAAAGGAGGACATAAATCATCCAAACCAGAAGAACAAGTCACAAGGACATTAAAAATAAAATTTGGTTGACATTTAAAAAAGTATATAAACTGGACAGTATGTTTCACTCTTTAGTGACGTTTTTGGACTGAGTGCTCATCGGTCTATAGTTATATATGTCTAGCTGTGTTATAATAGAATTGAAATAACTCTGACAGAATTAACTGTTTGGCAAGAATTTGTACTAATACAAATAAATATTAACGGATACAGTAGTACGGTGTCTGTCTGGTCACTGCTAATAATATTTTACACTTTTACTCTGAAATACTGAATTTACATTGATTGTACAATATAAGAAAATATCAGTGTGCTACCCACGATTGTCGTACATCACTGGAAAGCTCTTGAGCATACAAACAATTCACTCACTGATATCTTGGGTCTATTTTGCATGGTTACACAAATATAACCCTTTGTTTAATCATAATAGTAAAATATTTTGACAGGTAAAATAAAATTTTCCTTTATTAAATTTGTAATATAAATTCAATGCCACCAGTTTTGACAATAATACCAGTGCACAGCCTGTTGTGTGATGAATAACTTGTATTTTGAATTTTTGCAATATGCACCATTTATAAGATACTGTGAATCATACGAAAAATACTTTTAATAGAAGATCTGGGATAAAACCTCCCAAGAAGCAAGTTATTTCCCATTTTGAAAGACATTAGGAAGCAATGAAATTAATTTGTCTCCTACTGCTTAGGACCGAATGAGTTAACAAGGAATCCTGGAGCAGTATTTCTTTAGTTTTCTGTTTTCTTTACTTTTCTGTTCAAAAGGGAGGCAAACCAATCTACCCGACGTGTTCCCCACAGATATATCAGCTCTTGGAAGATCCCAGGGCGAATATTCTATGTGTGGGGTTCTGTCCTTGCCCTTCTGAGCTTGTCTGCAATCACGTTTTGCTCTAATGGAATGTATGAAGTCTGAAGACTCAAACTGAGCTGAATTACTATCTCCAAAGCTATTATAGCAAGTCTGCAAAGAAATTAAGATCTGTTACCCTATTTTAGTTAATGTACACCATAGCTGTAATGCTGCCTGTATAAATTTGCAATGGTCCTGGGACCAGAGATGATTTATGGCTTTCCAAGCAAGATCACTGTCAAAATCTCTGTGAAAAGCACCCCAAACTAAGTCTGATGCACCTGTAGAAGCAGACTGCTGGGGAGGCAGAAGAAGGGAAGGATGTGGATTGCAAAAGAACTGATCTAACCACCATAAAATCACTCTCTCTTTTAAAATACCAGAACTTGAATCTGAAAGGACAAAGGGAGTAGATGATGAATCTAAACTCATTTGAGTAACCACTGTATTTTCTTCATGTGAAGTCTGGCCACAGGAAGCATGAGAATCTTCAGTGCAATGTACCTCAAATGTATAAGAAAATTTGGCTTGAGAAACTCAATAATAACTGCAGAAATATTTGTACTTAGTTTGGAGGAAGAAAGACAGTTCCCAGGGCAGAATGTATCAAACATCCCAGGATACAGTTTTGTGAGAAGGGCTGAAAGAAGTAGGTGATCTGAAAATATTTATTTATTTATTTTATTTTACATTTGTTGACCGGGCTAGTCTAGCTGGATAGGCTAGTCTAGCTGGATATATTTCCATTTTCAGTAGAGGCCCGGGGAGAAAAGCTCCACACAGATATACAAAGTATAAAATATTGTTACATGGTGAAAAAAGGATTAAAAAACAAAATAAAAACAGGTAGTTGATACATTCTTGAGATAAAAATACTTGAGAAACGTTACAGTAAAACAGAGTAAAGTTTAAGAGAGCTAGAACAGATATAATACAGTAAGAGTTATGTACAATAGATAAAAACACTTGAGAAACAGTACAAATGAGCAGAATACAGCTTAAGACAGCTCAAAAACAAAATAGTAAGAGTTATGTACAATAGATCATATGAGATAGACTTATTTAAACACTAAATTGATTAGAGTTTAAAAAGAGTCAGTCTTATTTACAAGTCAAAAGCATGTAGAAGTTTGGAAGTATGGCAAGAAAAGGAAGAAAGAGGGGTGAAGAGGATGGTTAGTCAGGGTTACTACAAGGGCATAGCCAGTGCATTTGGAGGTGTTTTCTAAGTTTTTGTTTAAAGAGTGGCAAGGATGTAGTTAGAGTTAGTTCAGTGGGTAGTAGGTTCCAGAGTTTTCCTGCTGTGTTGGTAAACAGTGAGTCACCAGCTGCATTATTAGACTTTGTTAAGCTGGCAAGAAGTTTGCTAGAAGAACGTAGGGAGTTCAGATTATTATATGGGACTATGAGTTTTGAGAGTATACGGGTATTATTGGGTTGGTAAAATATCTTGTGGGCAATTGTGAGTTGGGGGATAATCAGATGGTTTTGGAATTCGAGCCAATTTAGTTGTCTAAGATTTGAACAGTGATGGGTTCTGAAGGGATTGCGAGTAGCGAATCTAAACTCATTTGAGTAACCACTGTATTTTCTTCATGTGAAGTCTGGCCACAGGAAGCATGGGAATCTTCAGTGCAATGTACCTCAAATGTATGAGAAATTCTAAGTAGCAGATTCTGAACAATTGCTAAACACTCTTGACAACTGAAGACAGTGTGGTTTGCAAATATAAGATAATTGTTCAGTATGGAAAGATGTAAATGCCCAGAAGTCAGCAATAAGCAAAGACTGGAGCAAGACACTTTGTGAATACCCTTGGTGCAGAGAAATCCAAAGGGTAAGACAGAGAATTGATAAGGTAAGCCAGACACAGTCATTCTTATGTGATGACAGGTATACTTTAAATATAAGCTTACCATGAAAGCAATAGGAGGAGCAGAGTTTCAAACGACTGAAGGGAAGCAGAAAGGAAAAGTTTGGTTCTTGCCTCCAGGATCCTTAAGAAATGGAGAGGTTGCCAGTGTGTGTGTGTGTGTGTGTGTGTGTGTGTGTGTGTGTGTGTGTGTGTGTGTGTGCAGGGGGGAACCTTATCAGGCAGATGGTCATGCTGACTGACAGGACACTCTAATTATTTTTTTTATAGCCTGTTTGTCAAATAATTGCAATCCACTGAAAAAATGCAGCTGAGGATAAAGGTAAATTTATAATAGCTCTGAAAAAGGAAGGGACAGTGGAAAAGGATGAATAACCGCTTGTATCAGCTTTCTCCAATCAAAACACTTCTTATCACCACAGCTACAGAAAGGCTAAACAGAAAGTACAGTTGAGCATATCCTGAGAGGGAGACCAATAGCTGTCATAGGAAGTAAGTGTTCAAGCTTCTTCACTTCAACAACGAAAGAGAGGAAAGTATCCAAAGTCAGAATTGTCTAACAAGGGTAAATTCACAGCCAAAACACCATATAAAAACAAATCCTGTGACAACAGAATCAAAGAGGTTGAAATTCACCTCAGCTATACCCAGTCTGGAGGATGTCAGATGGTGCTGCCAGGGAGGCAGTGAAAAATTCAAACATCTACTGTTACAGGTAAGTAGGACTTGCAACTGTACTATGTGCATCATTACCACTGCCTCAGTGGTATTTGGGAAGATTCCCAAAGCTTATCCTACTTGGTGAGTAGAAGGATAAGGATCCAAGTGCCCAATGAGAATGGGCTCAGTAAAGCCTGTTCTGGGCCTTGGAAAGGAATTCAGATTGTAGTACTTTGTGAACACAGGACCAGGTTGCGGCCTCTAAAATGCCTCTAGAGTCCACCCCTTTCTAAAATGCCACTTAAGAAAATGAAGCCCTAGTCAAGTGAGTGTTAATCATGCCTGGAAGAGATTCATCATGGTGAAAGTTGCAAAAAACAATACTAGAGGACAACCATTGAGCAATAGTTTGCTTAATGACAAGTTGACCTTTCTTAGCCCCTGTATAGGAGACAAAAAAGAAGTTATGTACCTACCATAACGTTCCATGTTAGTTGTCTTCTTCTCGCCTTCCTTCTTGCTGGTTGGTTCGGAGCCGATCCTCGGCTCCGACTCGGCCATCTTCAAAAGCTCGAGAGCTGCTTACTGGCTCAAGACCCCCCTATATCCAATGATGCCTGGCACTAGATACCCAGATCTTGTTTGGTAAGTCTAACTGCAGACATAATAATAAAGGAATCCTATCCTAGAATGCATAAATCCAACTGGAGAGACTACTAGTCGGAAAGGAATAGCCAGAGAAGACTCAGCCAGTGAAAAATCAAGAGGAACTCTTCTCGGTCCACTAGGATAGGAGGATGGAGGGTGGGATGCAAGAAAGAAGGTGAGAAGAAGACAACTAACATGGAACATTGTGGTAGGTACAAAACGTCTTTATGTTAAGTTGTCTATCTCGCCTTCATTCTTGCTGGTTGAGACAGCGTCCCTAGCACCTAAAGTCCAGGGTGGCTCATCGGAAAAGACTCTTCAGAACAGTGGAACCAAAATCAGCTCTGCTCCTGGAAACAAAATCCAACTTGTAATGCGAAATGAAAGTATGTGGGTTGGCCCACGTAGCTACAGCACAAATAGATTCCATGGACAACCTAGCCTGAAATGCCACCGAAGTGGCTAAAGCTCTGGTGGAGTGACCTTTTGGTTTAACTGGCAATTCTTTATTTCTCAGTTGATATATGAATGTGATGATAGAAGTCAACCACCTGGATAAGGTTACTTTGGAGACTGGAAGACCTTGTTTACCGACTGCATAAGACAAGAAGTGTTGGTCCAATTTCTAATGTCCTTAGTTCTATGCAAATAAAAGCGTAGTTGCCTGTGAACATCTAACTGATGCAACTTATATTCTGCCCTGTTGGAGTGGTTAGGAAAAAACACAGGAAGGTCTATGGACTGATTCAAGTTACTCTCTGAAGAGACCTTAGGAAGGAAGGAAGGATTAGTCCTAAGAGCAACCCTGTCATTGTGGAACACGAGGTATGGGGGACGGATAGAAAGAGCCTGGAGTTCTGAAACTCTTCTGGCTGAAGTAATAGCTACCAGAAAAAGGGTTTTCCAAGATAAGAACTTCAAGTAACAAGAAGTTGTAGGTTCAAAAGGGGGCAAAATTAGAGAAGCTAAAATCAAATTTAGATCCCACGGTGGTGGAGCATCCCTCACTGGGGGCCTGAGCAGAGTGGTTCCTTTGAGAAAGGCTTTACATAGCTTATGAGACATGATATTGTTTTCCGACAGGCCAATGTGAAAATCTGAAATTGCAGCTAACTGAACTCTAATTGTAGTGGAAGCGGACCCAGCATGCAAGAGTTCCGCAAGAAATTTCAAAATGTGGTGTACAGGGGCTGAAAAGGGGTCTATACTTTTAGCCTTTGCCCAGGAAGAAAAATGTTTCCACTTACTAGCGTAAGTTTTTCTAGTCGTAGACTTGTGTGATGACAAAATGATTTCGCGCACAGAGGAGGAGATATCTGGAAGCCTGGCTAAAGTTGGAAGTGGAGTAACCAAGCCATGAGCTGGAGAGAGCATAGGGATTGGTGCAGCCTGCCCGATTGATGAATCCGGAGGTCTGGAACTAGGTCCAGAGTCCAAGGCTGCTCGAGAAGATGGTGATGCAGGAACGGGAACCATATTTGTCGAGGCCAGTAAGGAGCAATGAGGATAATTTTGCAGCCCAATATGGTAGCTTTCTGAATTAGCTTCGGGATTAGAGGAAAAGGAGGGAATGCATAAAGAAGTTCCTGAGGCCAGTCGTGGACTAAAGCATCTCTGGGGGAATGCCCGGGAAGTGGAAGAAGAGAGAAGAAATTGCTGCACTTGCTGTTGAAGAGAGTTGCAAAAAGGTCGCAGCAAGGTTGGCCCTATTTGCAGAAGATTTGGTCCGCAACTACCTGGTTCAGAGACCACTCATGAGGCATGAGAATTGCTATGCTCAGCCTGTCTGCTATGACGTTGGACCTTCCAGGGATGCGCGTTGCAATCAGAAACCATTGGGAAGAGATCACCCACTGCCAGAGTCTGAGTGCTTCTCGACATAGGGGGTAGGACCTGGTTCCGCCCTCCTTGTTAATGTACCACACTACCGACATATTGTCCATTTGAATTGCAATGGTCCCGGTAGGAAGAGAGTCCTGAAGAGCCTGCAATGCTAAGAGCATGGCCCTCATCTCCAAGACATTTATGTGCAGATGATACTCGTGAGGTTGCCAGGTGCCTTGGACTATTCTGCCCTGATAATGCCACCACCCAATCAGGGAGGCATCCGTGGTCACTGTAGCAACTTGAGGGGGGAGTACAAATGGTCTGCCATGGGACACTGATGTGGAGACCATCCACCACGCAAGGTGATTCTTGCATGCTTGTGTGATCATAATCATGTAAGACATGGGAAGCTGCTGGAAGGACCATTGGGTGAAAAGAAGCCACTGGAGAATCCTCATGTGAAAATGAGCTAGAGGGACAAATATGATCGCTGCTGCCATGAGACCCAGAGTTTGAAGGACAAACCTGGCTTGAATTCTTTTGCATGCTGATAAAATCTTCACATGCTGGCGAATCACTAATATCCTGTCTGGTGGGAGGCTCGCTGACATGTCTTTGGTATTTAAATTTGCGCCTATAAAGGTGATAGATTGACAGGGTGACAATGCAGACTTTTCAAAATTTATTGTGATACCTAACCTGGAGCAAGTGTTGATAGTGCAGTCTCTGGCTCGCAGAAGGTGATACCTGGTGG
Source organism: Protopterus annectens (assembly GCF_019279795.1). Taxonomy (NCBI): domain Eukaryota; kingdom Metazoa; phylum Chordata; order Ceratodontiformes; family Protopteridae; genus Protopterus; species Protopterus annectens. The sequence goes on along the minus strand of NC_056726.1, from coordinate 1,996,200,627 downwards.
TAGCAGTGAGGAGCCAGTCATCTAGATATGGAAACACCTGGAATCCTTGCTGTCTCAGGTGAGCGGTAACTACTGCCATACATTTGGTGAACACCCTGGGGGCTGTGGTGAAACCAAAAGGCAGAGCTCTGAACTGATAATGGCTGGCTCCCAGCCAGAAGCGAAGGAATCTTCTGGAGCATCTGTCCATTTTGATGTGGTAGTAAGCATCCTGAAGATCTATAGAGCACATCCAATTGTCCTGACCCAGGAAGGACAAAATGGACTGTAGCGTGATCATCCGGAACTTTGTTCTTTGTACAGACCTGTTCAGTCTGCTGAGATCCAGAATGGGTCTCCAGTCCCCTGTCTTTTTTGGTACCAAAAAGAACCTTGAGTAAATTCCAGATCCTTGTTGGTCTGCTGGGACTTGCTGGATGGCCCTTTTTCTTAGCAGTTTTGAGACTTCTTGAACTGCTTGGTCCCTTAGATTGGGTGGAACGTCTGGAAGGGACTTGTTTGATCTTAAGGGGGTGCGAACAAAGGGAATTCGGTAGCCTTTGGATATAACGAACTGTACCCATTTGTCTTATGTTATGTGTTGACAGGCTCTTGAGTACAGCGATAATCTTTCCCCGACTTCCTCCAGAGGTGGGCAGCAGGGCAACCCCTCAGGGATGCTGGAAGGGCTTCTCAGGGAAGGATTCACTGCTGCCCTGATTTTGCGGACCCCCTCTGCCACGAGGGCGGCATCTATTATTGTTCCCTCCTCTGCCCCTGGATGGGAACTCACCACATGTGTCCAGCAAGGCTCTCTGGGATTTCCGGAACCACATCTTTCCACTCTTCTGACCATTGGGATATGGTCTGGAAGGAGTGGAAAAACAGACTCCTATGGCAGAGAGAGTCTTGCCTTCCTGCTCACACCTGGTAAGGGTATCCTTCACCTGTGATCCAAAGAAAGAGGAACCATCAAAAGGGGTGTTGGTGAAAGATGCTCTGAAAGGTTCCGCAAAGTTACATAGCCACATCCAAGCATGCTTCCTTAGGGCAACGCCTGTGCCTGCAGCTCTACTCGCACCATCGGCTGCATACAAAATGAGCCTCATGGAGGAGTTTACCACTGAATTAAGAGTCGCCAGCTGGGAGGCTGCCTTAGCCTGGGCCCCCTCAGCTGATGGATCTTGGAGAGTATCTCCAAGCTCTTTCAGGAGATTCCTCTGAAGACGGGTAAAGTGGCACAGGTAATTCAGGGACCACATGGAAAAGGTCGCTGAAGAGAACATCTGCTTCCCAAATCTGTCCATCGTCCTGGACTCCTTGTTAGGAGTTAGGAGGATGGACAGATGAAGAAGTTTCTGCCAACTCCTTCTTTGTGGCTGCCGCTACCACCATGGCATCAACGGGGACACCCTTGGTCAAGAACTGTTTGTCCTGTGGTGTAGTAATGAATTTTGCAGGTCTCCTAGGGGTCAGTTCCACTGTGTCTGGAGCTGACCACACCTTCTGAGCCACCACAGACATCAGTGGGTTGAAAGGCGGCGATACCCAGGAGGTGGAAGGTTAGGATCCAAACGCGTCCAGGAATACCGACTCATCCTCGGAAGGGCTTAGGGCAGTCCAGTTCCCCCTCTGCCTAAGCATCTCAAGGATGTCTGAGAAGGAGACATCTTCAGAGGGGATCTTGGGGACCCTTCCGACTCCTCTAAGTCGGTATCTGATGTGACAGACTCGGGAGAGTCAACATGCTTCCTCTTGCATTTACTCTTGCGAGGTGACTCCTCTGAATGATCAGGGGAGGCCTCGGAAGAGGAGGATACACCCAAAGGGTGTCCTGGAGTGCTGGATCCCCATGCTTAGGGTCTGGAAGAGGGGCAGAGGCTGACACAGGCACCCTAGGGGGAGGAGCCAATGGGGTCAATCATGGGACTGACTCGGGGGTCAGTACACTTCTCATCACCTCGAAGGTGTCTCTGCCCAGACGCAGAGAGGGCTCCGGTTCTGAAGAAACCGGAACTCCTCTCCGCACTGAGGGGGATGGCTCTGAGGCAGATGTGGGAGCCGAGCTCACCTGAGCCGAAGCCCCGAGGGGGAGAGCGGGGTCGGACAAGGGTCCGATGCCACTCGCCCCCTCAGAGCCGATGAGGGAGTCTCGGCACCCAGATCCCTCCAGGGATGGTACCATGGAAGGGGTCGGAGCCGACGATGGAACTGAAGGAGAAGGTATCGGAGCCGACGGTTCTACGACTTGAACCCTAACGAACTCCGGCTCCGAGCTCATAGGATGAGTCGGAGGAGGAATATCTACAGACGTGGACGGAGCCAACACCTGATTGGGGGGGGGGCTGGACAACATTTTGGCTAGGGCCTGTGATTTTACCAGCCTACTGACCACTCTTTCCAAGTCATGGTCCGAAAGTCTTGAGGACCGAGAAGAGTGGGATGAGCGATGACTACACTCCGACTGGAGCAGAGGCGATTTCAGAGCTGAACGTATCGACTCCAGAGAAGGAGACCTGGATCTTTTTCGACTCTCAGATGGCTCCGAAGAATGTGTCGGAGCTGACTGGGAGGGAGGAACATCAGTTCCAGCCAGAGCCGAGATGGATGGTATGGCTTCACCCAACGACGGCTCCGAACTGGGAGTCGAAGGTTTAGGTGGCCTGGAAGTTTTCATGGGCTGAGCCTTCATCAGTGAAACTTGGGGCTTAAGCAAACCCCTTAGGATCAATTTGTTTTTGCGCTCCTGTAGGACTCTTGGACCGAAAGCATGGCAAATTGAGCAAGAGTCCTGCAGGTGCACGGCGCCCAGACAATAAACACAAGAAGTGTGACCATCTGTCAGAGACATCTTCTGACAGAATCAGTCACACGTCTTGAATCCGGATGGCTTAGGATCCTTGGACATCCTGGAGGAAAACCAAGGACAAGAAAAGACACACGGAAAGGTTAAAGTACTAACCACTAAAAATTGAAGACTACAGCTACCACAACCAAAAACTATAAGCAGTACTACAAACACTATAGATAACTATCACTAAACACTAACAGTGATACTAAGGAAAAAAAAAAATATATATATATATATATATATATATATATATATATATATATATATATATATATATATATATATATATATATATTTTTTTTTAAAGGAGATAGAAAGGGTTATCCTCTAACTAAAACAGAAAAACCTTTCTGAGATAAGGAAAGGGAGAGAAGGGGGGAGAGGAAACTCTCTAACTTAAATGAGTTTCTTGAGGAGAAGTAATCAGGATTTGGTGAAAACTAACTACAATACAACAGTTCTATCTAACAACTAATTCTACACTAAAAACTAACAGTTTTGTGACAAGAAAAATACAATAATAATAAAGTTTTATACGACCTGAGCCAGTAGAACAACCTCGCAGCAGAAGCGGCAAATGAGATCTGGGTATCTAGCACCAGGCATCATGGGATATAGGGGACCTCGAGCCAGTAAGCAGCTCTCAAGATTTTGAAGATGGCCGAGTTGGAGCCAAGGATCGGCTCCGAACCAACCAACAAGAATGAAGGCGAGATAGACAACTTAACATCAGCTGTTCAGGATTCCTAAAGGGCTCTGCTCTGTCAAGGTAGTACCTGAGCCGCTTGTGTGCATCCAATAGATGTAGAATCTTTTCTCCCTTGTTTTGTAGACCAGGATAGAACACTTGGAACCCTTGTAGGATAGAACATGTGGAGATTGATGGTTTGATTCAAGGTAAATTCAGAAACAACTTTAGACATGAGTGATGGATTAGGGCATAACACAACCCTGTTCTTCTGAAAAATCAGATAGGAATAGGTCCACCCACCATGAGAGCTTGTACCTCACAGACTTATCTTATAGGTTCATAGGTAGGTAGGTTCATAGGTAGTTTGCAGATATCAGAGCAATAAGTAAAACAGTCTTTCAAGTAACTGGATGTAAATCAACCTGAGAAGAAAGTTCAAAAGGAGGTAAGGTCATTTTTTCAAGAACAAAGCTGAGATCCCATGGAGAAGGGATTTGCTTTTGTTTGTAAGAAATGTACGTGCAACACTCCTTTCATAAACTGCTTCATCACAAAAAGAGAAGAATGAGGGGGATCCATGAGCAGACAATCTGAGATGGCTACAAGAAGCACTTTGATAAAGGCATATGACAAACCATCACAAAGTAGCTCACACAAATGTTTTAAAACCAGAAAGGTCAAAACCCTTTTGGGACATCTGTTGTTGGCTAGGCACCACCTAGGAAACCTTTTCCATGTCTTACTTATAAACATAAGATTTTTTAGTTGCAGGTTTTCTTGTTTCCATAAATACCTGCTGATAAGATTTTTTAGTTGCAGGTTTTCTTGTATCCCTAAATACCTGCTGTGCATCCTCATGAAATAAGTGCATAAAAGGTATTCAAATAGTATCATCCAAGCTGTGAGTTGCAATTGCTCTAAATTAAGTTGCACCATTTGCTCCTGATGCAGTGTGAGATCCATTCAGTGAGGAAACTTATGGTAGTTGACCTTTGCCAATTCTATTAAAAGAGAGACCCACCTTTGCCTGGGCCAAAAGGGGATCACCCCACTGATTTTTGTTAATTCTTTCTGAATCTTTAGAAGTACATTGGGAATCATTGGAAAAGATGGAAATGTTTACATGAACATACTCAACTATGGGAATGATGGAGAGTCTGTCTTCTAAGCATGGCTGTAAGTATGTCTTGAATGGAATTTTTTCAGTTGTCTGTTTTGAAAGAAGGCGAATAAATCTACTTGAGGTGTTCCCCACATCAGGTTCAAGTCCTAGAAGATCTCTACATGGAGTGTCCCATCATCAGTGATTAGGATCTGCTTAGTCTGTCTGGCATTCTGTTTTGCTTTGACAGAATGTACAAGGCTTCTAGAGTCAGAAAATGCTCCCAGGCCATCATTGTTAATGGGCAAAGAAGGCATGACCTTGTACCCCCTTGCTTGTTCGGGTACCACATCATGGTAGTGCTGTCTGTGACCACTAGAAGAGGACCCAGAGTCAATAAGTGGTGAAGAACTTTTAAGGTATGAATCACTGCCAACATGTCTTTTAGTATTATATACTTTGGCATGTCCTGGGTATCCCATGAGCCTTGCACTTGAACTCTAACGGACAATGTTCCCCATGCAAAATCTGAAGAGTCCATCTGGACAGACTGGACTGGGGAATGAGGTGAGAAAAGGAGTCCTGGCTTCAGAAACAGTTGATCCATCCACCACTGCAGTTCCTGTTTCACAAATTCCAGTATTGGTACCTGGAAATCCAAGGGATGAAGGTGCTGGGTCCAACAACTCTTCAAGTACCAGTGAATTTTTCTCATGCGTAGTTTGGCTAGTGGTATCACAAGGATCACTGATGTCAGGAAGCCTAGAATTTTGAGGAACTCTCTTGCTGAGGTCATGTCTAGAAGACAGAAATTACAGAAAATACACTGATATGTCAAAATGCTGTCTTCTGGCAGAAAGGCCATCCTTTTTACTGTGTCTAGCCAACACTCCAGGAAAACAATTCATTGAGAGGGTGTGAGAAAGGACTTTTGAAGGTTTAATTTGAAGCCCAGGTGGGAAAGGAGGGTTGTAACCTTGCCTAAGGACTCCAAGCACATGGATACAGAATATGCACAAATCAGCAACTTAAATAAGGCAAACTGTGGATGCCTAGGGTTCTACAATAAGTAACCACTGGTGCAAAACACGTAAACACTTAAAGTGCAGTAGAAAGCCCAAAGGGTAATGTAGAAAACTAATAAACCAGGATTAACAAAAATCAAAATTGCCCTGGAATTGGGAGCAATAGGAATATAATGAAAACTGTCCTTGAGAGCTACAGTAACCATGAAAGAGTGGTCTGGAAGCTATCTTAGGAGTGACTGTAGGGTGAGCATTTTGAATTTTGGAACTTTTACAAAGGTGTTCAGAAATGACAAATCTAGGATGGGCCTCCAGAAGTGCTCCTTTTTTGGTACCAAAAAGATTCTGGAGTAAAATTCTTTGCTTCTATTACAGACACTGGTTTTGTGATCCCTGCTTCTACCATGTGATGGATCACTGAAGGAAACAGAACTGTCTGGTCTGGTAGTTGCATGGGAATTCAACTGAAAGGGGAAGATTTTCTATCCACTGCCAAGAACAGCCTCTCCGGATGCAGGGTTCAAAGAGAACCTGGGGGAAGGAAGAAGAGAAGGAAAGGCAGGAAGGGGGTAGAGGTGTTCTGTGATTCAGCATAGTCATTACTTTTCATGGGGTTGACCCTTCTTCATAAAGGAATCCCTCTTGTATGGATTTGAAGCTCCAGAGAGCACCCCTGCACTACCAGGCTATAACTCATACCACACTTTTCGGCCATGTAACCTGGATCAGAACACCAAAGGCAGAGGTGTGTCCCTATTCATTAAGGATATCCACACCTCCAGGCTAGTTGCTCAGCATAATGCAGCCGAGGTTATCCAAGTGCAACTAATGCTGGGCAAAACTGCAGTCCAAATTGTAGCTTGCTAGAGATCCCCCACCATGCCCCAGGATTCCCACTCCTCTTTTCTTGATGTACTGGAAAATATTAGGGTTCAACCAAACACCCTAATAATGGGTGATTTCAACTACCCCAACATTAACTGGGAAAACTACTCACGTACCTTCTCTCAACGCTTTCTGGAATTCATAAACTCCAATGCCCTGGATCAACTTATCTATACCCCTACCAGGGGCAACAATATGCTAGATCTAGTCATTACCAACATGAGTGACCAGTGTTCCACACCTGAAGTCAACGCCTCATTGATCCAATCTGACCCGACCATAAGCTAATTACACTAGATATCCACATCCTGCCCCCACCCCTCATTAAGGAAACTACGGTAAAAATTTTCTCCAAAGCCAACTTCATGCTTCTTAAGACAGAAGTGATGAACTTCATGACATCCATGCAGATGGACAATACAGTTACGACTACTGAATCCTACACAATTGCACTTTATAAGCACTTACACGAGTGCATGGATCATGCTATCCCAAACAGAACCAAGATGCTATCCTCCAAAAAAAGGAAGCCAATCTGGTGGTCCCCTGCCATAAACAAACTGTACAACAGAAGGAAGAAACTCTTGCAAAAGAGAGTAAAATCCCATGAGTGGAGGAGCTCCATGGTCAGCCTCAGTATGAAGCTGTGATCCCTGATAAAATCCTCCAAAGCTAGTTACGAAAACAAAATTGCCACTGATTCTAAAGACAACCACAAAGCATTCTATAGCTATGTCAAGAATCTCAATGGCAACACTCAGATCTGCTCTGAGTTACATCACAATGGCACAAAATATACAGACCCAACTGATATTGCCAACATCCTGGCAGATAGGTTCAGTGCTAACTTTACCCCCTTCTCACCCCCTAAAGAGCCCATCTCTATACCGGAAGAATGCAAAGTTCCTGTAATCACGGCTGCACAGGTAAAAAACACACTCTCCACAGCCAAGAACACAGCATCCATGGGACCAGACAACATTCCAGGCTGTGTTCTATATGAAATACAGAACGAACTGGCACCCCATCTAAGTACCATGTTCAATCATAGCCTCACCTCAGGCTTTGTGCCTGCTGAATGGCACACAGTGAGGGTTATCCCACTCCACAAGGGGGGAGCCACCACAGACCCTGGGAACTACCGCCCCATTAGCCTGATGAGCCTGGTCTGCAAGGCCATGAAACGTATCATCATGGAACTTATAAACAAAGACATTGGTAATCTCCAAACTCTGGACCCCACCCAGTTCGGGTTTGTAAAAGGCAGATCATGTCTCCTAAACCTGATAGACTTCTTTGAAGTAGTCACCACAGCCATCAACGTGGGTAAGGTGGTTCACACAGCCTATCTAGATCTTGCCAAGGCTTTCAACACCATCCCCCACTCTGGAATTATAGATAAACTCACTAAACTAGGTATAAATCCCTATGTCTAAAGTCAAAAAATGGAAAGTGCTTGCAGTAAACCAATAACAAGAAAAAAAGCACTATGGTCCCAACCGGTAGTAGCACTCAACAGACTTTAATGTATACACGAACAAACATCCAATATAAACGCTGACAAGCTCAAATTTACGTTTTCGTCCCACAACTTCCTCAGATAAATATTCTCTCCAAGCCACCACCTTTATACAATCAGCAATTAATTTATAACCAATAAAAACAGGGAAAAGAAAATGTATAACAACAGCGTGTACTTAAAACTTTTAAAAACACATTTTATCTACAAACTTGACCAGTCCATAAAAAGCATAAATTTTATACAGTCATTATGCCATATAATGTTTAATTTTTGTAGTGCAATTAAAATAAACTTTTAATTTATTAGTTTAAAAACAAATGTAATATAAATAACATAAATACCATAAAAAAGTTTTTTCTAAAAGCTCACAACCCCCTCTAGCGGTCAACCATGAAACATGAACCAAATGTTGGATGCATTTTTTCAACTATAAACTAATGATACTTTATTACAGTTCATGAATACTTTAAAATTAGAAGTTATGTACCTACCATAACGTTCCATGCTAGTTGTCTTCTTCTCGCCTTCTTTCTTGCTGGATGGGTTCGGAGCCAATCCTCGGCTCCGACTCGGCCACTCTAAAAGCTCGAGAGCTAGTTCCACCGGCTCGAGGCTCCCCTATATCCCACAATGCTAGGTGGAAACTCCTCAGATCTCATTTGAAAGCTAAGGCCAGCAATAAAATTCCATAAGGAACAAAGAAAAAAACTCTTCTAGGTTTGTCCTGGCTAGGGGGAAGGAGGGTGGGACGCAAGAAAGAAGGTGAGAAGAAGACAACTAACATGGAACGTTATGGTAGGTACATAACTTCTAAATGTTAAGTTGTCAATCTCGCCTTCATTCTTGCTGGATGGGACCGTGTCCCTAGCACCTTGTCCCGGGTGGCCTATCGGAACAGACTCTTGAGTACAGTGGAACCAAAGTTGGCTCGGTCTCTAGAGGCCAAGTCCAACTTATAATGAGAAATGAAGGTATGGGGAGAAGCCCAAGTAGCTGCAGAACAAATCGAATCAATAGGCAGCCTATCTTGGAAAGCTACAGAAGTGGCTAAAGCTCTAGTTGAATGAGCCCTGGGTTTGGATGGCAACCGTTGATGTCTTATCTCATACACTAGGGTAATCAACGAAGTAAGCCATCTAGAGAGAGAGACTTTAGAGACTGGAAGGCCCATTCTACCTTCTGCATAAGAAACAAACAGTTGGTCGATTTCCTGAATTGTTTGGTCCTGTCTAAATAGAACCTAAGTTGGCGATGAATATCTAAAAAGTGTAACTTTTGTTCTGACCTATTAGAATAATTTGGGAAGAAAACAGGAAGCTCAATGGTTTGATTCAAATTTGCCAATGAAGCTACTTTGGGCAAAAAAGACGGGTTAGTACGCAAGGACACCATGTCTTTATGAAATACTAGATAAGGGGGTCGACTACACAGAGCATGAAGTTCAGAGACTCTTCTAGCTGAGGTGATAGCTACTAAAAAGAGTGTCTTCCATGAAAGTAATTTTATAGAACATGAAGCCGCAGGTTCAAACGGGGGAAGAATTAAGGATGCCAGAACCAAATTGAGATCCCATTGAGGAGGAGGATCTCTGATGGGTGGTTTGAGTAGAAAGACTCCCTTTAAAAAGGCCTTGCAGAGTTTGTGAGACATAATAGAGGACTCTGAGACTCCAACATGAAAGTTCGAAATTGCAGCCAATTGAACTCTAATGGTAGATGGGGACGAAACTGCATGGAAAAGTTCGGCTAGAAAGTCTAGAACTGTTTGAATAGAAGCAGTGAAAGGATCTATATTCTTTGACTGCGCCCAATAGGAAAAACGTTTCCACTTGCTATGATAAATCTTCCGAGTGGAAGATTTATGAGAGGCAATCAAGATATCTCTAACTGAGTGAGATATCAAAGGAAGCCTGGCTAAGGTCGGAATTGGAGGAACCACGCTGTGAGGTTCAGAGAGGGAAGGGAGTGGTGCAACTGACCCGACTGATGGGTCAAGAGGTCTGGAACTGGGTCCAGATGCCAAGGTTGTTCCAACAGATAACAGTGGAGAAAGGGGAACCAAATTTGTCGAGGCCAGTAAGGGGCAATGAGGATCATAGAAGCTTCCTGAGCGATGGCTTTCTGTATCAGCTGGGATATCAGTGGGAAGGGAGGAAAGGCATACAGAAGTCCCCGGGGCCAAACGTGTACTAGAGCGTCTCTGCTGGGGTGGCCTGGTTGGGGAAAAAGGGTGAAAAAATCGTCGCACTTGCTGTTTTGGGGAGTAGCGAAAAGGTCGCAGCAAGGCCTGCCCCACTTTCGAAAAACTTTCTCCAACACTGAATTGTTCAGAGACCACTCGTGAGGCATGAGAATAGCTCTGCTCAATTTGTCTGCAATCACATTGGACTTCCCGGGGATGTGCGTTGCTAACAGAAATCGCTGAGAAGAAATCGCCCATTGCCACAGTATGAGTGCCTCTCGACATAGGGGGTAAGATCTGTTTCCGCCTTGTTTGTTGATGTACCACACTACAGACATGTTGTCTGTTTGGATTGCTATAGTTCCCTTGGGAAGAGAGTCTTGTAGGGCTTGCAACACTAGAAGCACTGCTCTCATCTCTAGGACGTTTATGTGCAAGTGGCACTCAAACGGTTGCCACATGCCCTGGACTGTCCTGCCCTGGAGATGCCCCCCCCCACCCAATCAGGGAGGCGTCCGTTGTCACTGTAGCAACCGGAGGGGGAGGGACGAAAGGTCTCCCTAGGAGGAGCTGAGGAGATGAGATCCACCAAGAGAGATGACTCTTGCACGATTGAGTTATCCGAATAGGATGGGACATTGGGAGGCTTTGGTAAGACCATTGTGTGAAGAGCATCCATTGCAAAATCCTCATATGGAAGCAAGCTAATGGTAGGAGAGGGATGGCCGCCGCCATGATCCCCAAGACTTTCAGGATCCGTCTGGCTTTGACCTTGTTGCTCTGCAAGAGAAGAAAGACCTGTTTGTGTATGTCTGCTATCCTCTGCTCTGTGAGTCTGGCTGACATCTTGACTGTGTCTAGATTTGCACCTATGAAAGTAATAACATGACAAGGCGACAAGACAGACTTTTCGTAGTTTATTGAAATGCCTAGCGCCTGACATGTGCGAAAGGTGTAGTCTCTGGCGGGGAGTAAAAGATGCTTGGTGGGGGCTGTAAGGAGCCAGTCGTCTAAATAAGGAAACATCTGGAATCCTTGTCGTCTCAGATGAGAGGCTACCACTGCCATGCATTTGGTAAACACTCGGAGGGCTGTAGTGAGACCAAAGGGCAGGGCTCTGAATTGAAAATGACTGGTTCCCAGCCTGAAGCGGAGAAACCTCCTGGAGCATCGACTCATCTTGATGTGATAGTACGCATCCTGGAGATCTATAGAGCACATCCAGCTGTCCCGTCCCAAAAGGGGAAGAATGGACTGCAGCATGACCATCTGGAACTTTGTTTTCTTGATAAACTTGTTCAAGTTGCTGAGATCCAAAATGGGTCTCCAGTCCCCTGTTTTCTTTGGAACCAAAAAGAATTTAGAGTAGGTTCCGGATCCTACTTGGTCTGCTGGCACTGGTTGAATGGCTCTTTTTGTGAGCAGCTTTGAAATTTCTAATGCTGCTTGCTCCCTTTGACTGGGTGGAACGTCTGGAAGGGATTTTTTGGACAGCTTCGGAATGAAAAGGAAAGGGATTCTGTAGCCTTCGGAAATGATAGACTGTACCCACTTGTCTTGAGTTAGGGATAGTCAGGCTTTTGGGTACAGTGACAACCTTCCCCCGACTGCCTCCGAAGGTGGACAGTCGGGCAACATGTCAGGGATGCTGAAAGGGCTTGTCGGAAAAGGATTCTCGACTGCCCTAATTCTGCGGGCCCCCTCTGCCTCTGGGACGGCATCTACCATTGTTGTTCCCCCCTCTGCCTCTAGAGGGGAATCGACTCTGTGCATCAGGCAAGTCTCCTTGAGATTGTTTACGGAACCACATCTTTCCCCCTTCTGACCTTTGGGGTAAGGTCTAGAAGGAGTAGAAAAATGGACTCCGATGGCAGAAAGAGTTTTGCCATCAGTCTCGCACCTAGTTAGGGTTTCCTTCACTTGAGGACCAAAGAGGGATGATCCATCAAAGGGGGAATTAGTGAAGGACGCCTTAAAAGGGTCCGCAAAGTTACAAAGCCGCATCCAGGTGTGCCTACGCAAGGCTACACCTGTACCTGCCGCTCTACTTGCTCCATCCGCCGCATATGAAAGGAGGCGCATGGAGGAGTTGGTTATAGAATTAAGGGTAGCCAGCTGAGAGTTCATCCTATCCTGAAAACCCGCAGCTGTTGGGTCCTTCAACATTTCACTCGCTTCCTTGAGTAAGTCCCTCTGAAGTCGAGTAAAATGACACAGGTAATTCAGCGATCTCATAGTAAAGGTCGCTGACGAGAACATCTGCTTCCCGTACCTGTCCATCGACCTAGACTCCTTGTTAGGAGGATGAACAGGCACCGAAGGATCAGCTAACTCCTTCTTGGTAGCCGCAGCCACCACCATAGCATCAACAGAGATGCCTTTGGTCAGAAATTCTTTATCCTTGGGGCCGTGATGAACTTTGATGGTCTCCTGGGGGTGGGTTCCACTGAGTCAGGAGCCGCCCAAGCCTTCTTTGCCACCACTTGCATAAGGGGGTCAAAGGGAGGGGACACCCAGGAGGTGGAAGGGCGAGAGCCAAACACCTCAAGGTACACTGATTCATCCTCTGAAGGGTTGAGGGCTGGCCAATTCCCCCTCTGTTTTAAAATTTCAAGGATGTCTGCAAAGGAGACATCTTCAGAGGGGGAACGAGGGGAACCTTCAGAATCCTCTAAATCAGTGTCAGAGGTGACAGACTCAGGGGAGTCATTGTGCTTCCTCTTACACTGCCTCTTCCTAGAGGGCTCTCCTACAGGGTCAGGAGAGGCCTCGGAAGAGGAGGAGATCCCCACAGGGGAAACTTGAGGAGCTGGCTCTCTATGGTCGGGGATGAGAGAGTGAGTCGAAATCACTGGAGGCACCATAGGGGGAGGGGCAGAAAGAACCGACTGTGGAGTAGAACCTGGTTCTAACATGCTCCTCATGACCTCGAAGGCACCCCTGTCAGGCAGAGCCAGAGGTCTCCATTCCGAAAAACTGAAAACCTCCCCCGGCACCGACAGTGATGGCTCCGAGGCCGATGTCGGAGCCGAACTCACCAGCGCCGAAGCACCGAGAGGGAGAGCGGGGTCGGACAAGGGTCCGATGCCACTCGCCCCCTCGGAGCCGACGAGGGAAGTCCGGCGCCGAGATTCTTCCAAAGAAGACATCGGAGCGGACGACGGAACTGAAGACAAAGGTATCGGTTCTGACGCCACCACAGTCTCGGGTCCGAGCTGCCCCGGCTCCGAACTCAAAAGAGTCAGAGGAGGAATAGTTTGAGTGGTAGGAGTAGGTCTCGACTGTTGAGTCGGACTTTGAAGCATCTGGGCTAATGCCTCAGACTTAAGAAGTCGACTCACTACTCTCTGAAGGTCATGGTCCGATAACCTGGAAGACCTAGAAGAGTGGGATCTATGGCTCCATTCAGACAGCAAGGGTGATGCTGGAGCCGAATGAATAGAGTCAACAGATGGAGATCGGGACCTCTTTCTGGATGTCGGTTCCGATAAAATAATCAGAGCCGACAGAGTAATGTCTTCCTCGGCTCCGGCCGGAGCCAAGGACACCGTAGGGGCTTGTATTCGAGTTTCATCGGCTCCGGCCGGAGCCGATGTTCGAATAGCTTTAGGGCCTCCAGAAGATGGCTCAGAGGCTGGAGCCGAAGGTCTAGAAGGCTTAGAGAGTTTCCCCCATGACTGAGTCGAGGGACCCTCAGGCTTAAGTAAGCCCCTAAAATAAGTTTATTTTTTCGCTCCTGCAGGACTCTAGGGCTGAAGCCATGACAAACAGCACATGAGTCCTGCAGGTGCAAAGGTCCCAGGCAGTACACACAAGAAGTGTGACCGTCTGTCAGAGACATCTTCTGACAGCACGAGTCACACTTCTTAAAGCCTGAGACCTTTGATTCCTTAGACATATCTAAGGGAAAGTGTAACACACAAGCACACACACACACACACACCGATTACACTTAGGGGTAAATTAAAAACTAATTTAAACAAATTATAGTAGTTAGAAATAAAAATCCCTATAAAACACAGTCACTCACTATAGGAAGGGAGGGACTGGGCCTAGGGCCCAAGGGAAAAATCTAGAGATTTTGTGGAAAAAAGGGGGTGGAAAGTTAACGGGAATGGGATAAACTAATTTAAAACTAACTATTTATAAGAAAAACTAACTTTAAAGGGGAAAAAAGGCTAAGAAACTAGTTCTTTACCAAAAAACTAACCTGAGCCGGTAGGAACACACCTCGATCGCTGTAGCGGCAAACGAGATCTGAGGAGTTACCGCCTAGCATTGTGGGATATAGGGGAGCCTCGAGCCGGTGGAACTATCTCTCGAGCTTGAACCCATCCAGCAAGAATGAAGGCGAGATTGACAACTTAACATCATACCTTAATGAACCAATGTAAGATTTAAATTTATTTGCATTTTATATAAGTGATCCTAGTTCTATAGTTTGGCAGATCTGAGTTTTAAGACTGGGGTTTGTGAAATCATGTCATTTAGACCTGGGTGTCTACAAGCTTCTAACACTATTTGCCAGTAGAGTTCCCTGTATTCCACTCTTGTTTCCCACAATCCACCTCTAGGATCGATGGGTACTGTCTCAAGGGCAAAAAAACTAAATTCAGCATCTTTACACACACATGTATGTCTATACAGGGCATTGTTCTCATGTTTCGTCCTTATGTCATAGAGATGTTCATATAGTCTTTGTTTAAGATTTATCTCGCTTTTACCCACATAAAATGAGTCACAGGCCTTGCATTAGGCCAAATAAATAATACCCCTCGTATTACAATTAACAAATGTGTTCAAGGTGATCTTCCTGTTTCTTGCTTTTAAGAACAAAACATCCCCTGTCAACAAGTGGGAGCAATAGTTACAGCTCCCACATTTGAACACACCTTTTTTGTTCCTCATACTTCTTTCTAAAGTACATCCATAAAAATCCCTATGTCACAAGATGGGTTGCCAACTGGCTCATTGACAGAACCCACACTGTGAAAGCAGCAGACTCCACATCCTACTTCAGACCACTGACAACTGGAATACCACAGGGTTCAGTCCTGGGTCCTCTCCTGTTTGGTATCTACTTCTCTGAAGTACTGGCTAACACAGAAGGTCTTTGGCTTATGAAGTTTGTAGATGACTGCAAACTAGGAGCCATAATCAAAACTCCTAATGATGTGGAGATCCTACAAAAGGGCCTCACTGAGACAGATGCCTGGTGTCAAAGCCATGGCTTCAAGCTCAATGCCAAAAAGTGCATTGTCATCCCCTTTGGTAAAAACTCTGTACCCATGAACTACTACATAGGTGGTAGTATACTTAACACCGAAAGTGTGATAAGAGACCTTGGGACACAGGTGGACAGTAGTCTCTCCTTTGATAATCACATCGCCACAGTAGTCAGGAAATCCTTCTACATGGCACACCTCATCACAAAAGGTTTCTCATCCAGAAAAAAGAGGTCATTGTTCCCCTCTACTCATCACTCATTAGACCCATTATAGAGTACAACGCCCCTTTTGGTATGTACCTCACAAGACATTTACAACAACTGGAAAGGCCGCAGAAATACCTCACAAAGAGGATTACCGATCTCAAACAGATGCCCTACGCAGACCATCTCAAAAAACTCCAGCTTTACTCCATTGCATATCGCCTACTCAGAGGTGATCTCTGCCTAACATACAAAGCTATGTCAAACCCACAGCTGTTGGACATGCTCCACTTAAAGACGTCCCAATCCCTCCGAGCTACACGCTCTAGGGACCTAAACTATGTCACCACAATAAACAGAACATGTCGGAGGGATAGATTCCTGTCCCAAAGAATTCCCATACTCTGGAATAAACTACCTATCTATATCAATCAAAGCTCCTCATTAGTACTCTTCAAGAAAAATCTTGATGATTGGATGGGAAATAGGAAATTCACCCCGGGGATCACTTCTGTGGCTCTGCTCGACAGTGGCAAAGGAAAATAATTTTCTTGGGTGGCAAAAGCCAGGGTACCTTTTTGGCTGGGCTTGTATAGGCTCTAGGGCCGATAGCCTAGTATCTACATATGAACCTATGAACCTAAGAATTATCTCATTTTTGACCACTGTCTTTTGTTTCACTGAAATTTTTGTTTGTTCTGTCCCCTTGAAGAAAGATGTCTTATTTGGAGAGAACTTGGGTATATAAAACATCCTAGATACCCCATGCATTAATCTGCCTCTATCATTCCACTGTTTGAGAATCTGTGTAACAGAAGGCCCAAACATCAATTCAGAACTTAAAGGTGCATTTAAAACTTTGTCTTCTAAATCATCAGAGAAGTTCTGATTATGTATCCAAGAATACAACAGAAAAGGCAGCATTTCTCGAGAATGCATCTATGCATATTCAAGCACACTTCTCAAACCATGTTTTGAAACCTGAGTCAAATTAGAAACAGCTTCATTCATATAATATAGTAAGGAAGCAGCAAAATCATCTAAAGTGTACGCACACTGTAAAATTAATTGCCCCATATAGCTTTGATAATTTAACATTCTAAAGGCAATATTGCTAGAAAGAGACATTCTTTTGTTCTTT
The DNA here is from genome assembly GCF_019279795.1 of Protopterus annectens. Lineage (NCBI taxonomy): Eukaryota > Metazoa > Chordata > Ceratodontiformes > Protopteridae > Protopterus > Protopterus annectens. The sequence goes on along the minus strand of NC_056726.1, from coordinate 1,996,183,819 downwards.
CTGAACACCTTTGTAAAAGTTCAAAAATTCAAAATGCTCACCCGACAGCCGCTCCTAGCATAGCTTCCAGACCACTGTTTCATGGTTATTCTCATCTCAAGAACAGTTTTCATCATATTCCTATTGCTTCTATTGCAGGGCAATTTTGATATTTGTTAATCCTGGTTTATTAGTTTTCTACATTATCCTTTGGGCTTTCTACTGCACTTCAAGTGTTTACAAAGTGTCTGGCCCCAATGGTTACCTATTGCAGAACCCTAGGCATCCACAGTTTTCCTTATTTAGACAAGTTGCTGATTTGTGCAGATTCTGTATCCATGTGCTTGGAGTCCTTAGGCAAGGTTACACCCCCTCCTTTTCTACCAGGGCTTCAAATTAAACCTTCAAAAGTCCTTTCTCACACCCTCTCAATGAACTGTTGCTGCTAAGGGCTTTTATTTGAGCAGACAGCTGGGGAGACTACAGATGGATCAGCTGTCAAATGAGAAAAGAGACCTGTCATATGAAAGGCTGGTAACAGAGAAGGGGTAGTCACAAAATTGGGCATCTCATCCTCTATAAGGTCATAAACTCTGCATAGCTCTAGGGTAGTTCCAACTGCTCCCAAACAAAACATCACTAAATCCAGCAATCATCTGAAGAAAAGTGAATACTTGTTTGGACATAAGCTCAGGTCACTTTCTGAAGAATCAAAATGATTGGACTCCATGTCAAATAGGAAAACACCATTGGCCCCATCAGATTCCTCATTATTCTCTGAAACAACAGAAAGGACTCTAGCCAATCAAGAACATGAACCAGAACCATGTATGGGAATACAGCTACCAGAATCAGCTGTCTGCAGAACACTCTTAGCCAGGAAAACCACATCAGCCTTATCTTACTCACGTGATTTTTTTGTATTCTTCAGTTCAGACCCATGCCACCTTATTCTGTCCAGAATTCTTTTGGGTCTGGTTTCTTTACTTTAATGACTTACCAGCTAATAACAGGCAGTATTACAAAGGGCAGGAAGCCATTAACAAAATGGCACTAAGATTGTTAGTCAAGAATGTCCTGCAGTGGAGAAATTAATATTTGCCACATAATACTTATATTTTCAAATTTATATTCCTACTTTCATAATTGAGAGACCTACATGTTACTGAAGTATACGGTGTGAAACACCAATCTGGGAAACAGGACAATTCACTGTCAGTGCTGGTTTATATCACACTATACTGGAAATATTGCTAGTTATAAACAACTAGCAATATTTTCATATCTACTTAATACTTCAAAACTGCATGACATTAAGTGAAATCTTAGATATTTCTGTCTTTGATATTTGCCTTGTAAATTGCACATTTTGAGAGATATTCAGTATTATTTGTTTTTCTGATTATACAATTAAAATAAAGTTATGTACTCACCATAACATTCCATGTGAGTTGTTCATCTCGCCTTCATTCTTACAAATGGGTTCGGAGCCGATCCTCGGTTCCGAGTCAGCCAACTACAAAGCTCGAGGTCTTCAGACAACTCGAGGCCAATTCATTATCCCGTGATGCACCTTGAGTTACCTTAGATCTTGTTTGATATGCCATTGTGTCACTTTTTAAGGCAAAAACCATAGGAAAGACAAAGCAACCATGATAAAAAATGAATCTCGGTCCTCGAAAAAACCTAGAGGGGGTACAGCATGGGAAGTAAGACTGAAGGCGAGATGAACAACTCACATGGAACGTTATGGTGAGTACATAACTTTTTTATGTGAAGTTGTTCTATCTCGCCGTTCATTCTTACAGATGGGTAGAGTCCCAAGCACCATCTTTCTCGGGTGGCTCACAGGAGTATGTTTCTCAGGACAGTAGAACCAAAGGAGGCCCTGTCCCTGGAGGCCCTATCTGCTTTGTAATGAATGATGAAGGTATGAGGCTTTGACCAAGCAACTGCTGCACAAATATTGTCTATTGGTAGCCTAGCTGAAAATGCAGAAGATGTGGACACAGCTCTTGTTGAATAAACCTTCATTTTTTGTTATAGAGGTAAATTGGCAGCTAAGTGAAAGTGATGCAATCAGATAACCATTTTGATAGAGTTGTTTTTGCCACAGGCATACCTTTTCTAGAACCTGAAAAGGAAACAAAAAGTTGTTCAGATCTTCTGAATTCTTTGGTTCTAGCTAGGTAAAATCTGAGTTGTCTGTGAACATCAAGTTTGTGCAGCATGTACTCAAAATTGTTGGTGTGTTTAAGGAAAAACACTGGTAAATTGATAGTTTGGCTAAGGTTAGCTTCAGTAGAAACTTTAAGTAAGAATGAAGGATTTGTACGCAATGAAACTCTGTCAGCATGAAAAACCAAATACGGAGGTTTTATGGACAAGGCTTGTAGTTCTGAGACTCTTCCAAGACAAAAATTTCAAGTCACATGAAGAAGCTGGCTCAAAGAGTGAAAGAATAATGCGTGAGAGCATAAAATTTAGGTTCCAGGGGGTATAAGGGGATTTAACTGGTGGTCTAAGATGGAAAGTCCCTTTGAGAAAGGCTTTGGATAGCTTTATTATTATTATTATTTATTATTATTTATTAACATTATGGTAAAGCCTTCAGTACCAAGATGAAAATTAGAGACTGCAGCAAGCTACACACGAATTGTAGCTGCCGCCGCTCCATTGTTGAAGAGCAGAGTCAAAAATTCTAATATAGAGGAAATAGAGGCTTGGTAAGGGTCAATGTTATTCTGAGAAGCCCATATGGAAAATCTCTTCCATATGCTGAGTTACAACTTCCTAGTAGAGGATTTATGAGACGATATTAAGATATGTTGCCTTTTGCTTGAGTTGTTATGCAACCTGGCTATGTTGGGAATTGGAGCAGCCAAGCTGTTTTAGGGATGAAAGGGAGGGATGAAGAGTCCCCAATTAGTGCATCAGAAGGTCAGGAACTGGGTCCAGAATCCAAGGCTCTTCCAACAGATGAGATTGAAGGAAGGGGAACCAAATCTGACAAGCCTAATGAGGGGCTATTAGAATAATGGTCCTCCCCAGGGCTTTAGCTTTCTGTAATAATTTGGGTATCAGGGGAATTGGTGGGAATGCATAAAGGAGACCTGGAGGCCAGTCGTGTACAAGTGCGCCCCTTGGGGAATCTCCTGGAGGGGGAATCAGGGGGAAAAGCAGGTTCTGCATTTTGTGTTCATGGGGATGCAAAGAGATCGCAGCAAGGCTGGCCCCATTTGCAGAATATTCTTTCTGCTATTTCTTTTTTGAGGGACCACTCATGAGACAACAAAATTGCCCTGCTCAATTTGACTGCAATCACGTTGGATTTCCCCGGGATGTGCATTGCTATCAGAAAGTGCAGGGTGGATGTAGCCCACTGCTATACTCTTAGGGGCTCTCGACAGAGGGGACAGGACCTGGGTCCTTCTTGTTTGTTCAAGTACCAGACCACCAACATGTTGTCCGCCTAAATCGTAACTGCCCCCAGAGGAAGTCAGTCCTGAAAGTACTGCAGCGCCAACAGTACCATCGCTCTCATCTCCAGGACATTGATATGCAGATTTGTCTCTTGTTTGGTCCATGTGCCTTGGGCTGTTCTTCCCTGAAAATGCCACCCCCCCACCCGATCAGGGAAGTGTCCATGGTCACCATGGCCGATGGTGAGGGTAGGATGAAAGGACGACCTATCGTTACTTGGAGAGAGGTCAACTACCACCGAAGATTCTTTTTGCAAGTGTTTATTAGAATAATGAGATGTGACATTGGGAGCTCTTGATAAGACCATTGCGTGAACAGAAGCCATTGTAGAATCCGCATGTGCATACGACCCAATGCAATCGCTATTATTGCAGCTGCCATCATCCCCAACAACTTTAGCACTTCTGAGGCTGGAACCTTGTCTCTGGATATGACATTCAGAATTTGTTGATGAAGTACTGATATCCTTTCTGATGGATGTTTTAAAGTGGTGCTGGTGGTGTCCAATTCTGCTCCAATAAAGACAATATGTTGCGATAGCGACAAGGCAGATTTTTCAGAGTTTATGGTAACCCCCAGTTGATTGCAAAGAGTAAGTGTGGTGTCCCTGGCTTGTATAAGCTGATGTCTGGTGGTGGCAGTAAGGAGCCAATCATCTAAGTAAGGAAACACCTGGAATCCCAAACACCTCAGGTGAGCCGTGACTACTGCCATACATTTGGTGAACACTCTAGGGGCTGTAGTGAGACCAAAGGGCAGGGCTCGAAACTGGTAGTGATTGGCTGCCAGCCCGAAGTGCAGATGATCCCTGGATGGTCTGGCCATTTTTATGCAGTAGTACGCATCCTGGAGATCTATCGAGCACATCAAATTGTCTTTCCCTAAGAAGGGAAGCATCGACTGTAGCATGACCATCCAGAACTTCTCCTTCTTGACAGGTCTGTTTAGTCTGATGAGGTCCAAAATAGGTCTCCAGTCCCCTGTCTTTTTTGGAACTAAAAAGAATCTTGAGTAAGTTCCGTGTCCTATCTGGTCTGCTGGGACTGGTTGGATGACTCTTTTTTCTAGCAACCTTTGGACCTCTACTGTTGCTTGTTCCCTGTAACTGGGTGGGACATCCAGGTTTTTTGTTATCAAGGGGGGGGGAGTGACAAAGGGAATAAAATATCCTCTGGAAATTATGCCAGTTGTTGTTTGTTATTTTTAGCCAGGTGTCTGGATACAAAGATAAGTGACGCACAACTGCCTCCAGAGTAGGACAGTCGGGCCTCCTTTCAGGAGCGCTGGTAGGGCTTCCCAAAGAACTGGTCTCTGTCACCCTGATTTTGCGGACCCCATCTGCCACAAGGGCGGCATCTTCCATTATTGCCCCTCCTCTGCCCCTGGAAGGGGGGGTTCACCACATGTATCCAGAAAGGCTCCTTGGGCTTTACAGAACCACATCTTTCCTCCCTTTTGACCCTTGGGTAGGGTCTAGTAGGGGTGGAAAAATGGACTCCAATGGCAGAGTCTTTCCTTCCTGCTTACACCTGGTCAGAGTTTCCTTAACTCTGGGCCCGAAAAGAGACGAGCCATCAGAAGGGGTGTTGACAAAGGATGACTTAAAGGGCTCCACAAAGGAACATAAGCACATCCAGGAGTGTCTCTTAAGAGCAATTTTGTGAAATGTGTAAGGTAGTTCAATGAACGCATGGCAAAAGTCGCTGAACTAAACATGCGCTTCCCGTATCTATCCATGTTCCTAGAGTGTCTGTCAGGAGGATGGACAGAGGAAGAAGTTTCCGACATCTCCTTTTTGGTGGCTGCCACCACCAGCAAGGCATCAACAGGCAGTCCCTTAGTGAGAAAGGTCTTAGAGGGGGACTATGGGGACCCTTCTGATTCATCTAAGTCAGTGTCAGATGTGATAGACTCCTGTGGGGAGTCTAGATGCTTCCTCTTCCAAATTATCTTCCAGGGAACCTCATCAGTAGGAGCTTTTGGTGAGGTCTCAGAAGAGCAGGGACCACCCAGTGGGGCTTCCTGAGGCTCAGGGTCTGTATGCTTCAAAGGGATGTGTGAGGCAGAAGTAGACATAAGTGCTTTTGGGGAAGAGGTAGTTGGTCCTGAAGTTGTGGATGTCCTGGGGGACATTACTCTCCTCATGGCCTCAAAGGCACCTCTGCTTTGGTGGGAAGGAACCACTGGATCCAAAGAAACAGATGATTCCCTTGGCACCGGAACAGTGGGCTCTGATCCAGGGGTAGGAGGCAAACTCATCCAAGCTGAAGCCCCAAGAGGTAAAGTCAGAACCAAAAGGTCGGTCAGACTAGCCTCTCTGGACCCGACCGGCGAGTGTCAGCTCCTAGACTCCTCGATGGGTACCGAGGAAGTCTAAGTAGTCAGAACCGATGGCACTGGACCAGGCGTCGGTTCTGAAGGCTCCACAATCATAAGGTCCAACTCCTCCAGCTCTGAAGGACTGGTATGGCTCGGAGGAGGAAACGAAGTACATGGAGGAACAGTTTTCGATTCTGAAACCACTTGGGTCAGAAACGATAAAAATTTTGCAAACGCTGGTGCCTGTAACAACTTCTGCACCACACAATCCACATCCAAATCAGATAGGCTTATCGAGGCCCGAGATGAATGGATAGAGGGTGGTACCGATTGTAGGACTGGTGATTTCAGTACTGCGGAGACTGGTTCCAGGACTGGGGATCAGCTCCAAAAAGATAAGATGCTCGACTCCAAAGGCTGTGGAGCAGACAAAGGTTTTTTTTTTATTTTGTTGGATTAACAAGTCTTTGTTCCGATGATGAAGACTTAGAGAACTTGGAAGATTTGGGGGATTTGCTAGCTTCTTGAAAGGATGATTTCAAAAGCCCTCTATCAATTAACTTTCTCTTTCTTTCATGAAGTACACGGCTACTAAAAGAATGGCAGATGGAGCAACTCTCTTCCAAGTGCAAAGCACCCAAACAATAAACAAAATTAACATGACCATCAGTCACAGACATTTTCTGTCCACACTTTGGACATTTTTTAAACCCAGACTTGGGTTGTTTTGCCTTATCCTGGTCAGCCATGAGAAATATTTAAATGTACACAAGAAAAACTGTATTAAAGTTATATCAAAAAACACACACACACAGAAGTGCCAACAAATTCAAAGAACACTGAAGCATTTTAAAATAGTAAGCAGCCCTTAAAAATATAAATGGGCTCTATAATGTTAAATATAAACTAACTATTAATGTTCTAGAAACACACACTAAAACCCATAAATGTCTACTAAAACACACTTCTAAACTATTAAACCCTCTTCTAATCTATAAAAAGGCACACCAAAGAAAAGGAAGGGAGATGCTAAAGGCCTATTTAAACGAAGGCCAAAAAGACTATAAAGGGATTATAACAATTTAAGCTATACACTAGTTCAACAAAATATTAAGTTATAAATTTGAAAACTGTTATTAAAATTTGTAAAGATAAACTCTTTTCTAGAACAAAAAGGTGCATCATGGGATAGAGACTTGGCCTCGAGCTGTCTGAAGACCACGAGCTTTGTAATTGGCCGACTCGGAGCTGAGGACCAGCTCTGAACCCATCTGTAAGAATGAACGGCGAGATAGAACAACATCACATGCATACATTTTCATATTTCTTTAAAAAATTCAATAATCATGCACTTAAAGAGGAATACCTTGTCATTTGAAAGCTTATGAGTGGTTAACAAAAACGTTCTAATAATATATATCTAGGTTATACAGTCTTCAAGCTGAGAAAATTTGTTTGTGAAAGTTTACAAATAGCATAATTTGGGGTTTGTGTGCATTATAATATATTACAGTATTTAAGGAAAAGACTATGAATGCAATGACTATTATCACTCTAAAGAATATTTCTTGTAGATATCATTGCTAGTTGTACAGTTTTAATGGCATTCATTGTTCACAAAATACTTACATTTGTTTATCTTATGCTTCTTAAGTTTATTTTTTAGAAAATGCTCCTGAATGCAAGATTTATGTAGGCTGCTTGACGTGTGTGACATTCCACACCACATGGATTTTAATAAATTACAAACAGCTATAATCTGATTATCAGCTGTATGATGAAGCTTCTGTTTCTTTTTTTGTGAACCTTACTACTAGATAATGCATCTGAGGAAAGTGTATTAAGTCTGGCAAAGGGTCTCTTACCATGGACTGTTCCTGCACCTTAAGAGATTGGTTCTCCTATAACTGTGCCAGGAGCAGCCTTGGTGGATATGCATAACACCCATTCTATAGTGGCCAGCAAAGCTATACTACAGGGTGATGTGGGAAAGGTAAGTGGTCCTGAAAGAATCACTAACCATAGGTTCCGGCATATTTTTATTTTGTTGTTTTCTTTTTAGGTGCAACTAGATTTGGGGGGGGGGGTGGCCAGAGTTAGAATTCATCAAGGCATGGGAGAGAACACCAGCCATAATAATAATATACTGACAGTATTGGGTAATGTATCACAATTAGGGTTACCACCTGTACCACTTTGCGAGGGACAGTCACTCTTTGGGCAGTTGTGTCCTGCAAAAAAATTGAAAAAATGACAAATGTTATGAGATTTTAGGACAAAAATGTTCCTATATTTCCTTTAATAGTTGCATAAAACAGTTATTTTGTATCTGAAACACCTAAATGTTATAAGAAACAGAATAAGCAACTAAAATGATATAATAATAAGCTTTTATTTAGGCAAAAAAGTGAAGTTCTGTCCTTTGTACTGGCTGTGGGTATGTTTTGCCCTACAAAATCTGACGTTTCTACAAAAAATGTCCCACTTTGGGCATTTGAAAAGGTGGCAACCCTAATCACAATAAGCACTAAGCACTTAAAGTTTCTAGTAATAAGTATATCCCCACACAACTAAACTCTGCCAAATTGTATTATTATTAAAAAAAAAAAAAAAAAAAAAAACACAGTTTGTAATGTGTTCAGAATTTTATTACAACTTAGACAAGTTAAAGAAGTTCCAGTACAAAAAGCTGAAACACCTAAGCAACCAATGTGCTAAACTAGTGTTAAAAATTAGCTCCACACACTTTTCATTTTCTGCCAACCACCTCTCACATGGCAGTTGGCCATAAATTAAGTCATAAAATAATGTTTAATAGCAATTTAACTGTATTTTCTTGTCAGATAGAGTAAAATCTCCACGGTTGTTGTTTGTCTTTTGGCTTTTCCCGGTAAGGGGTCGCTACAGCGGAACTCCGGTCCGCTAATGATTAGCAGTAGATTTTTATGAAACGCTGAGGTGCCAGCTCAATGCTCAACCTTCAATGAAGGCACGCCCATTTACGCTTGCATGTCTTTTGAACGCTACCCAACCGCGGGGAGGACATGCAGACTCCACACAGAAGGCAATCCCAAGCCCATTCAAATATTTGAATTTGCAGTAAAATCGAGGTCCAATGTTAAAAAAAAAAAACATCTAGAGCAGAGTCATGCATATAGTAAATAATGAATAAATGCTGAAAAATCCTGATCTACAATATTTTCTTGTAAAAGCATGAAAATAAAGCAGAGTAACAACAGTAAAAACAGGTCAGCACACATACATCTGCACTTCTGAGAGAAATACTGAAAGCTTCCTTAGAAACAGTAAAAACAAGCATTTGTTGAAGAGAGGAGCCAAACACTACTAAAAGCAGAAATTCCTGCAGGAATTACTGTAAACAATGACAGAAATAAACTATTAAAATAAACATTGTTAAATAAACATAAACATGGAAAGAGCAAGCATCTAATAATAAAGGGGGTCACCAAATGGTGCTTATTTGAGCAGTAAGCTGGAAAAATCAGCACTAGATCCTGTGAAAAGTCAGTGGATTTTCTTCTTTAGATGGCAGAAAAACTAACTCACCTCCTCTGACAGTTGTAGGTTTCCCTCACAGGATATGCTCAGCCAATCAACTGTCACAGGAAGAGAGAGGGAGGGGAGTCTGAGCTTTTAAAAGCTGATCAGCACAGGGTTATCTTATCAGGATAACCCAAAATGCCACTGAGGCAATGGAAAGGTGAACATCTAACCTATCTAAGGAAGAATCTAAAATAACAGTCAGCATTTTCAAAAAGGTTTGGAGAATGAAACTAAGCCAGTCTTGTCAATAATAACCCAGAAGAACCACATCCTGAGCAAGAAACAGCTGCATCAAAACATATAATAAAATATTTTAGTGATCTGAAAATCAGATGTTATAGAGGCAATGAAAGAATTTCTATTTTACCTCAGAAGGAGAAGAGATTTTAATCATTAAAGTCAGCATGTTCTCAAAAATATAGGTAAAAACTTTAGCAAGAGTTAGACTGTTTAAAACCCCGGATTTTAAAATACTAGAATGCTTTCCTATCCTAGTCAGAGGGAATAGGGTTAGCAGCTGAAGCAATTTTAAATAAAGAAACCACTGATTGGGTCTGTTTTAGGAGAAGATAAATATTTATGAGCCTAAGATACCCTGTATAACCTGTCAGATTTGCTAGGGGCAGCAGATTGACTATCATGTCAGCTACACCCAGACAGAAAACATTCTTTAAATCATGCAATACAGGATGAGCAGCTGCAATATTAGGCATATTCAATTGTAACAAACATGGTACTTTTTCAGTGTATCATAGGAATTTCACTCTGCTCCCACTGAAAAAAACACTTTCAAGGAAGGTAAAAACCTCAGAAACTGGTGGATGCTCAACTGGTAAGCTGAGAAGAGACCTTGAAATCAGATAGGGGAGCCTGGATGAATTGGCAAAAAGTGAGGTAAAGAAAAAGTGGTTTTGGGTTAAGCAAACCACTGAAAACCCCCACCACCACAAGCACAGTATCCTGCACCAAAAACACAAATGCACACAATCTAACTAAAAGCTTAGTAAATAATAAATAAACTTCCACACCAAAACATTGCATAAACATCTACATATCAGTTTTGTTAAAAATGCAATGTCTGCCATAAAATTTTAAGCTTCCTAGCTCAACACAATACTTAGGATAAAAAAGACAAGTCGTTCTCAGAAAAATATATTTAATCTAACATTTTCCACAACTGGGGACTTATCTGTCCAGACTTGAAGGATCACTAGCAGACTGACAGTTGCAAAGGGCTGTCGAAGGAGCACCCTTTGGCAGCAAAACAGCTCTAAAGAGATTTATGGTTTAGCTGTCTTTTTGTGGAGCTCTTTTTTGAGCTCCAGACAGTCAAGAGTGCATGAAAGGAGTCCAAAAGCTTTGAAAAATGGGCAGTCATGAGAAGCTAGGACCCAAATAGCTTAGGCTACAGCAAGAGTGATCTATGTGTTGAACTTTAACAGCAAACACTAGAGTGTCTGAACTTTTAAATGAGAAATATAATGCTACAGTAAATGAGATAGCCAATCCTGTGAATTATACAAAATAAGTTTACTGATTGGAATCACTGAAATCACCACTAATTATTTAGCCCAATTGTAAATTAGCACCATACATTGTGTTTTTCAGGGCAGAAAGCAACTCTTGTCCTAATGATGAATGCTGACTGACAGATGGTAGAAATATGATGTTTGTGACTATAAACTGGAAAACATTAATGCTACAGCTGTTAACAATGGCAGCATGGAAATGATGGCTTCTGGTACCAAAATTCCATTTTTATCTCTGTCCCTGTATCTGCATGTCACCAAGGACATTGCTGAAAAGTGTCTGTGAAGAGCCAGTTCATTTTCTTGCTCAGCACATAAATAAATTAAATGCTTCTTATCAAAGTCCAGAAAGGCTACCATCAAGATCCTGTTTTGTGCAGTATTACATATGATGGCAACGCTCTTAACATGCTTTCTAAAATGTAGTCAGGTAACCTGTAAGCATAATATTACAATGTACTGTTTTTAAGTTCCACAGAACATCAAATTGCATTTCCTAGTGACCTACAGACCCATTCAGTCTTCATCACAGTGAGAAGCAACCCATTTTTCCTGATATGGTAACTTCCTGACCGGTCAGTGAGTCGATTCAAATTAGATAACATTAATGTTGCAGCTGTTAACAGTGACAGCATGGGCAGTAGGACGAGTCCCTATGTGAGAATTCACTTTTTATCCCTGACCCTGTGTCTGCATTATTGGTCTAGGTCACTGCAGAAAAGTGTTTGTGAAAGGCCAGTTCACCTTCTTGGGCAACACATTAATAACTCAAATGCTATAGTATTTCTCTTCAAAATCCAGATGGCTGCTATCAAGAGCCTACTTAGTTTAGTATTATATATGATGGCTCAGCTTATGTCATGGTTTTCAAAATTAAGTCATGCATTTGGAAGCATTACATTACAATGTACTGTTTTTAAGCTTCACTTCCCAGTACACATAGAACCGTTCATTCTTCATTATAGCGAGAAAAGTAGAGATTTACCATAATAACAGATATTCTGCTAGATCACTGTTGCAGCAGATATGGATCATAACCCACTGCTACTGGTTAGCTTTTCAAAGCTAAGGGGTACCTCCATGCACTCTGTCAGGAAATTGAGAGGAGTATGAAATTGAGAAGAAGCCACTGGAGAATTTGCATGTGCAGCTTGGCAAGAGGCACTACCGGGATTGAAGCGGCCATGGATCCTAGGGCCTGAAGAACCTCTCTCGCTGAGACTTTGTTTTGACAGAGTATCACCCAGAGCTGAAGCCTCAGTCTTTGGAGTCTGTGAGGTGGGAGTGACACCAAACAGGATCAGGTGTTGAAGACTGCTCCGATGAAGTCTATGTGCTGGGTAGGGACCAGGTTTAAATTCTCCCAGTGCACAGTTATCCCCAAAATTTCCGCCAGAGAAAGTGTGTATTGTAGGGCTGTTACGCTTGGTGGGGGCAGTGAGGAGCCAATCATCCAAATATGGAAACACCCAGAATCCTTGCAGTCTCAAGTGAGCTGTAACCACTGCCATGCACTTTGTGTACATTCTGGGGGGTTGTAGAGAGACCAAACGGCAGGGCACAAAACTGCTAATGACTGGCTCCTAGTCAGAAGTGAAGCAGACTCCTGGAGTGCTTGTCCATTTTGATGTGGTAATACGCATCCTGGACATCTATCAAGCACATCCAAATGCCCTTCCTCAGAAAAGGGAGAATGGACTGAACCGTGACCATCTGGAATTTGGTTTGGGCGACAGACTTGTTCAAGCTGCTGAGATCCAGAATGGGTCTCCGGTCACCTGTTTTTTGTGGCACCAAAAAGAATCTTGAGTAAAATCCGGATCCGCATTGGTCTGGTGGGACTGGTTGGATGACTCTTTTTTTGGCATAGATTTTTTATTTCTGAAGCTGCCTCTTCCCTTTAACTGGGTGGAATGTCAGGAAGTTTTGTTGGAAGTTTCAGATAAGAAATAAGGGTAATGGTGTAACCTCTGGTAATTATACTCTGTGTCCAATGATCAGTGGTAATAGAGTGCCAGGCAGCTTGGTGCAGGGAGAAACAACATCCGACTACTTCCAGAGGCAAGCAATCAGGCAGCTCTTCAGGAGCACTGGTAAGGCTGTCCTGAGAAAAAGTCTCTGGAGCCTTGGTTATGTGGACTCCCTCTGCCTCTATAGGGGCATCTTCTGGAGTTGTTACCCCCTCTGCCTCTGGGGAGTATCATCACCACGTGCGGCATGGAAAGGAACCTAAGATTTTTTGTGCCACATCTTCCCACTCCTCTTGTTCCTGGAAAAGGAACATTGAGGGTTGGAAAAATGAAGGCCTACGGCATACAGAGTCTTGCCATCCTATTCACACCTGGCTAGTGTGTCCTTCACTTTGGACCAAAAAGGGAAGATGCTTTGATGGGAGCATTCAGAAAGGAAGACTTGAATGTATCCGCAACGTCACAAATGGGCATCCAGGCATGACATCTCATAACTATCACCACCACAAATTGAAACTTCAGAACCTTCAGAAAGAGTTTTACCGTCCTGCTCACACCTGGTCAAGGTTTCCTTCACCTGAGGTCCGAACAAAGCCAAACCGTCAAAGGGGGTATTGGTGAAGGATGCCTTAAAGGGGTCCGCAAAATTACAAAGCCGCATCCAGGCTTGACGTCTAAGAGCCACTCCTGTGCCTGCGGCCCTGCTCGCTCCATCGGCTGCATAGGATATGAGCCGCATGGAGGAGTTGGTTAAGGAATTCAGGATTGCTAGCTGTGAGGCAATCTTTTCTTGAGCCCCAGCAGCAGAAGGATCCTGGGCCACTTCACCTAGTTCCTTGAGAATATCTCTTTGAAGCCTGGTGAAGTGACAAAGGTAGTTCAGCGAACGCATAGCAAAGGTCGCTGAAGAAAACATCCGCTTTCCATACCTGTCCATGGTCCTAGAATCTTTGTTAGGAGGATGGACAGGTACTGAAGGATCCGCAAGTTCCTTCTTAGTGGCCGCCACCACCATAGCATCCACAGAGACGCCCTTGGAAAGAAACTGTTTGTCCGTAGGGGCCGTAATAAATTTGGATGGTCTCCTGGGGACAGGTTCTACAGAATCTGGAGCTGCCCACGCCTTCCGAGCTAGTACCTGCATAAGTGGGTCAAAAGGCGGAGACACCCAGGAGGTGGAGGGTCGGGATCCAAAAGCCTCCAGGTATACCGACTCATCCTCGGAGGGGTCAATGGAGGGCCAATTCCCCCTCTGTTTGAGGAGCTCAAGGATGTCTGAAAAGGAGACATCCTCAGAGGGGGATCGTGGGGAACCCTCCGACTCATCTAAGTCGGTATCAGATGTAGTAGACTCAGGGGAGTCTGTGTGTTTCCTCTTACACGTCCTCTTCCGAGGGGGTTCCCCTGCAGGATCAGGAGAAACCTCGGAAGAGGAAGATATTCCCAATGGGGAAACCTGGGGCGATGGATCCTTGGGCCTGAGAGCAAGAGGCTGGCAAGAGGCATCTACAGGCACCGAAGAGGGAGGAGCTAGAGGGATGGACCGTTGACCTGGCTCAGGTGCCAGGACACTCCTCATCACCTCAAAGGCTCCCCTCCCCGGGAGACCGGAATATTCCCGTTCCGAGGAAATAGGAATTCCCGGCTCCACTGAGAGGGAAGGCTCCGAGGCGATGTCGGTGCTGAGCTTACCAAAGCCGAAGCCCCGAGAGGGAGAGCGGGGTCGGACAAGGGTCCGATGCCACTAGCCCCCTCGGAGCCGACAAGGGAAACTCGACGACCGGATCCCTCCAAGGAAGGTCTCAAGGAGGAGATCAGAGCAGAAGACGACGGAGCCGAAAAAGGATGTATCGGTTCCGGCGCCGACACAGTCGCTGTCCCGAGAAGCTCCGGCTCCGAACTCTGGTGGGGAGTCAGAGGAGGAAGTTCAAGGGGTGAAGCAATAGCCGAAGTCTGCTGAGACGGGCTATGGAGCATTTGGGCCAGTGCCTCCGACTTTAACAGCCTGCTTACCACCCTCTCTAAATCGTGGTCAGACAGCCTGGAAGATCTCGAAGATCGGCTCCGATGACTCTGCTCTGACAAAAGAGGAGACCCCGGAGCTGAGTGGATAGATTCCAAAGACGGGGACCGAGATCTCTTCTTGGATGAAGTCATCGGAGCCGACGTCCTATGGGTTCCAGATGGAGCCGAAGGCTTCTCGGCTCCGATACTGGATACTGTGTCGGCTCCAGCCGGAGCCAAGGCAACAGCAGATTGGGTGTCAGAACCGATCGGAACCGACCCTAGCTGAGAAGAAGAAAGATCGGCTCCGGCCGGAGCCGATCTCGACTCCGAAGGAGTCGGAGCCACCGGGGAAGGCTTGGAAGCTGTAGCCTGACCCTTAGATGGCTTGGAAGGCTTACTGGACCCAGGTTTAGTGGGTGAACCTTCCGGCTTTAGCAAGCCGTGGAGGATTAACTTATTCCTCCTTTCCTGCAGGACTCGCTGGCTAAAAGAGTGACACAAAGCACAGGAGTCCTGCAGGTGTAAAGGCCCCAGGCAGTAAACACAAGAAGTGTGACCGTCTGTCAGAGACATTTTCTGACAGCACGAGTCACACTTCTTGAAGCCCGAGACCTTTACCTCCTTAGACATAGTCTAAGAAAAAGAGTAACAAAAATACTCACACACACACCCCAAAACAGTCACACAAATTAATCCCACAAACACAGACACACAGATAGGGATTAATAAGGAAGGCCTAGGCCTAACTGCAATTTTTAAACTTTTTTATAAAGTAAAAATTTATTTATTTTTTTTAACTATAAGGGGAATAGGGTGATTGTATGGACACTACACACTAAAAAATAGGAAAAGGGGAAGATAAACCCTGACTTAAGCTGTTTGAAAAACTCAAACTTACCTCAGCTGGCAAAAAAGGAGACCTCTTTGCAAAGCGGCAAACGAGATCTGAGGTAGTCCCGCCTTGCATCATGGGATATAGGGTTGCCTCGAGCTGGTAAAAGGAGTTCTCAAGCTAAGCAAGTGCCGAGTCGGAGCCGAGGATCGGCTCTGAACCCATCCAGCAAGAATGAAGGCGAGATTGACAACTTAACATCCTAAGATTTTTTGTGCCACATCTTCCCACTCCTCTTGTTCCTGGAAAAGGAACATTGAGGGTTGGAAAAATGAAGGCCTACGGCATACAGAGTCTTGCCATCCTATTCACACCTGGCTAGTGTGTCCTTCACTTTGGACCAAAAAGGGAAGATGCTTTGATGGGAGCATTCAGAAAGGAAGACTTGAATGTATCCGCAACGTCACAAATGGGCATCCAGGCATGACATCTCATAACTATCACCACCACAAATTGAAACTTTAGAACCTTCAAACCACAACAGCTCACAGCACCAAATCAGGTGAGACAAAAGGAATTGCAAATAAATGCCAAACTTTTTTAGTAATGGTTAAGCGCTTTCTTCTCCTTCAAGAGACTTATCAGAACAAATTTCATTACAAACCCAGCCCTTAAATACCCTTGCTTAATGATGTCACATGAATCACTTAATTACACCTTAAAAAACATGCTACATAATTTATCAAAAAATAAGTAAGTAAATACATGAATGAAACTCACTCATATTGTGTTTGACTGACATTATAAAACATTTAAAACATTAAAATACATCTCATATTTAATTTAATTGTGCCTTATAGGACACTTCAAACCATCTAGCCCATAATATGTTTTAGTTTAAAAATACATGCAATATTAACTGCCTCATTTAATCCAGGAAATTGGGTGGCATCCAACCTTAACTGCCATCTCAATTCACTTGCATCCAAGTGCAAGTCTACTATTTTCCCTGAGGCCCCTTTATTATATGATCAATAGCCAAAAACTTAAATGAGTGTGTCCCATTGTCTTTAATATGTCTAAATAAAGCATTAGTAATTTTTCTTTTCTTTATGTCATAAAGATGTTCATTTAAGACACGTATCAGTGAACATCTTTATGACATAAAGAAAAATTACTACCTCATAACTATGCCTAAACCTGCAGCTCTAGCTGCCCCTTCAGTTGCATGTGAAAGCAATCTCATGGATGAGTTGGAGATCGATTCCAGGGTATCAAGCTGCAAGGCAACTTTATCCCGTACCTCATCAGACAACTGTCCTGCGAGTGTTCCAGAGAGTTCTGAGATCAAGTCTCTTTGGAGCCTCGTAAAATGTACCAAATAGTTCATGGACCAAATGGCAAAGGTTGCTGATGCAAAGACCCACTTCCCCAATCTGTTTATGGCCCGGGACTCCCTGTTGGGTGGATGGACAGCAGGACTCTCTTCAGCCAGATCCCTTTTCGTGGCTGCCAGCACCACCATAGCATCGACTGGTAACCCTCTGGACTAATGTGGGTTTTCCTCGGGAGGGGAAAGAATTTTGTCAGGTCTCCAAGGGATCACCTCAACAGAGTCAGGGTTCTTTCATGCGGGTTGCACTATGAGCTGGACTAGCTCATCAGCAGTTGGGGTCACCCAAGAGGTAGATGGCCAGGATGGAAAGCCTGCAGGAACAAGGTCTCCTCAGAGGAAGGGTTGGAGGGCTTCCAGTCACCCCTCTGCTTTAACATTTCAAGGATATCTTCGAAGGAGACATCATAAGGGGTTGACCATGGGGACCCTTCATCATCATAATCTGTGTCTTCTGTTAGAGACTCCTCAGGTGAGTCAACCTGCTTCCTCTTGCACGATCTCTTCCATGGGGGCTCCTCAGTGGGGGCTTATGAGTAGGACTCGGAAGACTGGGTACCCTGAACAGGAGTTTCCTGCAGCTTCCCTGCTCGGTGTCCTGGGGAGGTGGTCTGTGGCAGCTGTAGCTCAGGGGAAGAAAACTGGGGTTCCAATGCCAGCAGAATGCTTCCAGAAGCAAGTCCCATCTCCATCACACAGAAAGCAGGCCCACCCGAAGATGGATGGGAGCCTGGAACCAAAAAGGACAACCTTGGAACTGGGGTCACACCCCACTTCATCAAACCTGCTTCCAAGGATGGAGCCTCAAGCTGGATAGGCACAGATGAGGCTACCGGCACTAAGGACAGAATTGAAGGACCACACAGAACCATGCCCCAAACTGAGGAGCGTGCCACCCAATCACAAGATTGAGAAAGGACCAGTTCAGCAGAAACCAAGGACCAAAGGGACAGACATAGAGCATCAGTGAGGTCCACTACAGGCGCCAAGATGGAGGGCTCCAAGAAGGACATCGGATCAGAAGGCTTTGGAACAGGGATGGCTGAAGGAGGAGAATAGGATGGAGTCCGTGGAGAGGTCAACCCAATTCCTGCCAGACGATGGGTCTTAGAAGGCATGGGTATCCCCCTGGCTGCCAACAGCTGATCCACAAGATGCACCACATCAAGTTCTAAAAGGCTCCTGGTGGATCTAGTGGATACTCCAGATGGGGCGTCAGGTCAATGTAAGAACGGGCTATACACTTGGACCTAAGAACGGGTCTATGGGAAGACAGTATTGGGTCCATGGTGTGTGATCTGCCAGCACCGATGTCTTGAGTTTAGAGACAGGAAGTAGGGGGGTCAAATCCAGTGTTGTTGTACTAGAGCTTGGTGCCGAATGGGCAATAGGAGCTGAAATGGAAGGTTCAATCATCACTGCAGAGATAGGCATCAAAGGCATGCACTGTGTCAAAGTCATAGCAGGGGAGGTGAGGTCTATAGTTGGTGCCGGAGGCAGTATCGGAGCCAGTGATGAATATGGCACTGATATAGCAACAGTCGAAGTACTCAGAGCAGACTAGGATGGTGCTGAGGAGGCAGAGTTATGCTCCGGGGATAACTTTTGAATTTTAGGTTTCACAGACTTACCCTGGTCACCCAAGCAAACTGAATGGGGTCTTTTCTTAACTTTCGTACGAGGGGTTGAGACCTCCATCGCAGAAAGGGCCTCTGAAAAGAGAGATTTAAGCAGTTCCTACAGAATTAGTTTATTCTTGTGCTCGTTCAGAGTGTGTTGGCTGAAACTTTGTCAAATCCCACAGGGAGGCTGCACCAAAAGGTGGGGCACCCCCAAGCAATAAACACAATCATCATGAGAGCCACTATTAGGCAGTTTACCATTACACGAGGTACAGTGTTTGAAACCCGATGTACCCTTCTTATCCGACATTTTGAGAAGTAAACACAACTGAAACTTCAGAAAAAGGCAAACTCTAATTTCCTAATTCAGAAAAAGATTTAAACACACTCAGAATATATCAACAAACCCAATATCAAACACACCAACTAGAGTAGAAAGAACAGGGAAGGAATACCAGCGATGGTATTCAAGGAATACCACAAGGGTAAAGAGAAAGTGCCGTACCAGCGATGGTACTTAAAAAAGGTTACCAATGTTTAGAAATAGAGAGAAAAATATCTAGAATGCTGTCATTTGACAGGAAAAGGACTATAACTCACAAATTTTAAGAAACAAACAGGTTTTTCACACAAAATATAAAAAAAGTTTCCATTTAGTTGAGAGCTAGGCTGAAATGCAGCTTTATGGCTATGCGGCAAACGAGATCTGGTGTAACAGAGAGAAGAGCATTGTGGGTAGAAGCTTGGCTCGAGAGTTTTTGGCTGGTGCGAGCTTGAAGGGCTTGGAACCGAATCAGTGATGAATGGAAAGAAAATTAACAACATCAGATTGATCAGTTTTACCATCTCCAAGAAGATTTTGAGAATATAAATAAGCAAATCTACTCATGACTGACCCAGAAACAACAGGCCTGGAGACAGTATATGCAGCATCATATGAAAACTTTAAGGCTTGAATAACATGAGAAATAAACGAGGCATTCAAGGATTTTTTTTTTTGCTTCAGAAGAGGGGAAAGTTGTTAGTAAACTTCTTTATGTTTTCCAAAAAGAGAAGTAAAGACTTTAACATATAAGATTGACAGTTTAAAATTCTTAATTTTAAAGTAGAAGCAGAAAAAACTTTCTTCCCAAACCTTTCAAAAGCTTTCCCATCCTTGTCATAGGAATAAAGCTGTTATTAGCAATCTGTTTAGAAAACGTAGTTTTGGAAAGGGAGGTTACTACATGGTCTGTGTTATGATTAGAAAACAAGTATTTGTGAGTCTGGGGAATCCTGTATAACCTATCAAACTTTCTAGGGGCAGGAGGTGGACTGTAAGGTAAAATGCAAGCTGTGAGAGAAACAATGTCTAGGACTTATGGTAATGTTAAAACATAGTTATGTACACACCATAACTCTGCATTTGTGCTGTCTGTTCTTATCCTTCCTCAACTGATGGGTCTAATATCCAACATTGGATCTATCCTCAGCCACTCTGATCAACATCAGGTTCCATACTTCGAGTTCCTCCCCTTACCTATAATCTTTCTCTTCTCCTTACTTACCTCAGATCAAGTTTGCCCTCTTTTCAGTTAACCACAACATGACAAAATAGTATCAACCATTAACAACCTCTGACGCAAAAAAAGCAAAGGTATTACTAAAGAATAGAAAGGGTGAAGAAAACAGTAAAGAGACAAGAAAACAAAAAAGAGACTTCTGGAGCTCACATAGTAAGACTATTAAGAAATATCCCTAAGGGCATACTAGGAAACAATCAAAAGGACAGGAGACGGGAGGGTGGGAAACTGAGGAAGAATAAGAACAGACAACACAGATGTGGAGTTATGGTGAGTACATAACTATAATATCTGATGTTGTCTTTTTCATCCATTCCTCATCTGATGGGATAGAGTCCCCAGCTAGATGGTTCTTGGTTGGTCCTTAAAGAAGGATATTCTGAAGTAAAGCACAGCAGAGCTAAAAACTGCCTATTCCTAAATAAGATCTTTAACTTTTAATGAGCTATAAAGGTATAAGCAGTGGACCATGCAGAAGATCCACAAATGTCATCTATGGAAGCTTTGGAGTAAAAAGCAAAGTAAAAAACAGTAGTCAGGAAATCCTTCTATGTGGCACACCTCATCACAAAAGAGGCCATTGTTCCCCTCTACTCATCACTCATTAGACCCATTAGAGAGTACAACACCCCTTTTGGTATGTACCTCTCAAGACATCTACAACAACTGGAAAGGCCACAGAAATATCTCACAAAGAGGATTACTGGCCTCAAACAGATGCCCTACGTAGACCGCCTCAAAAAACTCTAGCGTTACTCTGTCGCATATCACCTACTCAGAGGCGATCTCTGCCTAACATACAAAGCTATGTCAAACCCAGAGCTGTTGGACATGCGCCACTTAAAGAAATCCCAATCCCACCGAGCTACATGCTTTAGGGACCTAAACCTTGTCACCACAATAAACAGAACATGCTGGAAGGATAGATTCCTGTCCCAGAGACTTCCCATACTCTGGAACAAACTACCTATCTATATCAAACAAAGCTCCTCATTAGCACTCTTTAAGAAAAATCTTGATGATTGGATGGGGATCACTTCTGTGGCTTTGCTTGACAGGGGCACAGGAAAATTATTTTCTTGGGTGGCAAAAGACAGAGTACCATTTGGCTAGGCTTATATAGGCCCTAGGGCCAATAGCCTAGTACCTACCTATGAACCTATGAGTCATAGCCCCGGTGGAGTGGACTTTAGGATGTTTAGCAATGATAGCCTTTTACTGTTGTTAACAAAGACAATGCAATCAGTGAGTCACATGGCTAAGGATATTTTTGACACTACTTTGCCGGTTTAGCCTTGGAAAAGGAGACAACCAGTTGTTCTGATTTCCTTTGATCTTTAGTTCTGTGAATGTAAAATTTGAGTTGTCTGTGCACATCTAATAAATGGAACACATATTCTCCCTTGTTAGAAAAATTTTGGAAGAAGACTGGCAGGTTAATTAACTGATTACCGTTAGCTTCTGACACCACTTTAGGTAGGAAGGAAGAGTTAGTTCGAACGCATAATCTGTCCTTATGGAAAATTAAAAAAGGTGGCTGGGAAGAAAGTGCATGGAGCTCTGATACCCATCTAGCTGATTTAATGATGACCAGAAAAATTGTTTTTCATGATAAATATTTTAAATCTGCCCTGGTTGCAGGCTCGAAGGGAGGCTGAGTTAAAGTTTGAAGAACAAGTGTAAGGTCCTAAGGAGGGATAGGGTCCTTAACAGGAGGTCAAAGCAGCAAAGTGCCCTTAAGAAAAGCTTTGTACAATTTCAAGGAAGATAGAGAAGAATTATTTTTACCTAAGTGAATTAAAAGTTATGTACTCACCTTAACTAGGCATCTGTGTTGTCCATTTTCTTTCTTCCTCAACCCATGAGTTTGGATTTGATCCTCAAATCCAACTCGGCCGCATATTTCAGACTTTGGATCCAACTCTAAAGTTCCTCCCTGTACTCATAATGCTTTAGTCCATCACCATTACATCAGATTGTGTTTGTTGCTGTTACAGCCCACAGAAACAACAGATTGAAAAAAGGGTGACATGAAAAAGTAAGGGCTTAAACACGGAACTGTAGGTTCCAAAACACAGTCCTGCAGGTCTCTCCAGAAACATGAAGGATAGATGATGGATGGGAGGAAAGTTGAGGAAGAATAAAAATGGCAACACAGATGTCTAGTTATGGTGAGTACATAACTTTTAAATCCGATCTTGTCCTGTTCATTCTTACTCAACCCATGGGAGAGAGTCTCCAGCTACACTGATTTTGGAAGAATATTCCAGAGTATCACCAAATCAAAGGCAGCTCTGTTTCTAGAAATAATATCCAGTTTGTAATGAGTAACAAAGGTATGAGCAGTGGACCATGTTGCTGCAGTGCAGATATCATCAGTAGATTTCTTGACCAAAATGCAGATGAAGGAGCCATGGATCTGGGTGAATAAGCCTTGGGAGGTTTAGTTAAGGTCATGCCTTGAAGAGAATAGATCTTAGAAATACAATCTATAATCCATTTAGCTAAAGTGACTTTAGAGATGGACAGCCCAGCCTTTTTGGTGAAAAAGAGACAAAGAGTTGATCTGATTTTCTAATTGGTTTTGTCCTGTGAATATAAAAATGTAATTGCTTGTGTACATCAAGAAGATTAAGCATGTAATCTCCTTTATGTGAAAAATTTGGAAAGAAGAATGGTAAGTGAATGGATTGATTAATGTTATTTTCAGAAGCCACTTTGGGTAAAAAAGAAGGGTTTGTCCACAAGGTAACCTTATCTTTATGAAAAATTATGTAAGGGATGTTTGAGAAAAGAGCCTGGAGTTCAGATATTCTCTTTTCAGAAGTAATGGCTACTAAGAAGACTGTTTTCCATTAAAGGAATTTTAAATCAGGTTTAGCTGACGATTCAAAAGGTTTCCGAGTTAGACCTTATAGCACAACTGTGAGATCCCAAGGAGGTGAAGGATCCTTTATCAATGGTTGTAGAAGAAAAATACCCTTCAGAAAAGCTTTGCATAATTTGGATGAAGGCAACAAAGAATTTCTGTCTCCCGAGTAAAAATTAGAAATTGCTGCCAACTGAAGTTTTATTGTAGAGAAATTTACTCCTTCTTTAAAAAGGATTGCTAAAAATTGACGTACTGCAGAAACTTGTGTAGAGAAAGGGTCAAGCTGCTTATTCAAAGCCCAAAGGGAGAATCTTCATCTTGCATTTGTATACTTTTTTATAAGATTCTTTTTGAGAAGCCAAAATAATGGTACATACAGGGGAAAAGAACCTGGTCTGTCTAACCATTATTGGAAGTGGAGAAACCATGCAGTTAGTTTGAGGCCTGTGTATTGGGATATTGGATCCCTGAAGGGTGAGAAAGGAGATCTGGAGTTGGCTCCAGTATCCATGGAGGATAATGAAGATGAGACCGTAGGAAGGGGAACCATACTTTCCAAGGCCAGAAGGGGGCAATGAGAATTTCTGAGCTCTTCAGCCAACTTGTTTTCTGCAGAAATTTGGGAATCAAAGCATAAAGAATACTGGAGGGCCAAATATGGACTAGAACATTTCTTGGTGAGTCCCCCTTAGGGGAGATAAGTGCAAAGTACCTGCTGCACTTGTCGTGGAGAGTTGCAAATATGTTATAGCAATGTTGGCACCAATGACAGAAGATCATTTCCACCACAGACTGATTGAGAGACCACTCATAAGGCATCAGGATGGACCTGTTTAGTTTGTCCGCTAATACGTTGGTTTTCACCAGAATGTGCACCACATTTAGAAAGCGTTCTGATGAGATTCCCCATTCCCACACTCTTGTGGCCTCTCTACAGAGGGGATAAGATTGAGTTTCTTCTTGTTTGTCAATGTACCAGACTACAGACGTTGTCAGTTAGAAATCACAGTAGAACCAAATATCAGATGCTGCAACAACAAATCAAACATTACCAGGAACCCACCAAGCAATTTTCTATACAGTAGTATTTTATTGAGATAAAATCTCAATCTCTCTCTCTCTCTCTTTTTTTTTTTTTTTATGAAAAAATATGAGGCATAAAATATTTTTAGATGTGACACTGAAGGGATTGTCTATGTACTTAGATGCCCATGTAATAAGTATTATGAGGGTGAAAGTAAAAGTTCATTCAAAGTTAGAATTTTACAACATATTAGGGACATAAAAAAATGTAAGATGGAGAGCCCAGTTGCTGCACATTTTAAAGAATATCATGGTAGTAATGTGGAAGGACTTCATGTTAGTATATTGGAACAGGTTAAGGTGGATAGGTTCAATACTTCTCTTTTGAAACTTAAATTATTACAAAAAATTCTATTTTTATACTAAAGTATGAAACTTTAGTCCCTAAGTGACTTAATACAGAATGTAATTGGAGGGTTTTAATTGGGTAAATGTTTTGTAATGATATAATTTCTTTACTTATTTTATTGAATAATTAGAGGAAATTGTTTTATATATAAAGTGTGCTATTTGTGTTTTGTTATACTCTGAGAAGGCTTTTTAGCCGAAGCACTAAGACAGATTTTATCTGAATAAAATACTACCGTTTAGAAAATTAGAAGTTATGTACCTACCATAACGTTCCATGTTAGTTGTCTTCTCTCACCTTCTTTCTTGCTGGATGGGTTCGGAGCCGAGGCACTTGCTAAGCTCGAGAGTCACTTTTACCAGCTCGAGGCAGCCCCATATCCCATGATGCAAGGCGGTAATTACCCAGATCTCGTTTGGTATCTAGAGGAAAAAACTGCCTACCAAAAAAAAACTTTCCACTAAGGAAAGAGGAACAACTAACCTAAGAAGGCTGTAAAGGGGAACCAGGTAATCAAGGCCAAGAACTAACTGGTGCCCAAGAAGAAGAATCTTCCAGAGAAGGGGAGATCAAGGTCTGTCCAGGCAAGGGGGACAGGAGGGAGGGACACAAGAAAGAAGGCGAGAGAAGACAACTAACATGGAACGTTATGGTAGGTACATAACTTCTAAATGTTAAGTTGTCAATCTCGCCTTCATTCTTGCTGATTGGGACCGCGTCCCTAGCACCTCTATCCTGGGTGGCTCAATGGAACAGACTCTTGAGAACTGTGGAACCAAAGCTTGCCCTGTCCCTGGAGGTCAAATCCAATTTGTAATGAGAAACAAAGGTATGAGGAGTGGCCCAAGTGGCTGCTGCACAAATAGTATCTAAGGGTAGCCTAGCCTGAAAGGCTGTAGAAGTGGCTAGGCCTCTAGTGGAATGTGCTTTAGGTTTTGAGCTCAGTTGTTTGCCCCTAAGTTGATAAATGTCAGAAATGGTGGAAGATAGCCATCTGGATAAGGTCACTTTAGAAACAGGGAGACCTTTTTTATTTTCAGCATAAGAAAGGAAGAGCTGATCAGATTTCCTAAATTGCTTCGTTCTATCCAAGTAATATCTGAGTTGGCAGTGAACATCTAGGTAATGTAATTTTTGTTCCACCCTGATAGAATAATTTGGAAAAAATACAGGAAGATCAATGGACTGGTTTAAATTTGTCTTAGAAGCAACCTTGGGCAAAAAGGATGGATTGGTTCTCAAGGATACCCTGTCCTTGTGGAAGACCAAATAGGGGGGACGAACAGAGAGGGCATGAAGTTCCGACACTCTTCTAGCCGAGGTAATGGCGACAAGAAAAAGTGTCTTCCAAGAAAGAAACTTTAATGCACATGAAGCAGCCGGTTCGAAAGGGGGAAGTATCAATGATGTCAGCACTAAATTTAGGTCCCACTGTGGTGGAGGATCCCTAACAGGGGGCTTTAGAAGGAACACTCCTTTAAGAAAAGCCTTACAAAGTTTGTGGGACATAATGTTGTGGTCTGCAAACCCGACATGAAAGTTCGAGATTGCTGCCAACTGAACTTTGACTGTGGAAGACGAAGAACCTGAGTGAAAAATTTCCGCTAGAAAATCCAAGACTGACTGAATAGGGGCAGTAAAGGGATCTATCTTCCTAGCTTTTGCCCAAAGGGAGAAGCGTTTCCACTTGCTAGAGTAAATCCTCCTGGTAGAGGACTTAAGAGAAGCTACTATGATGTCTCTAACGGGGTTAGAGATCATAGGAAGCCTGGCTAAGGAAGGAAGTGGAGCAACCAAGCTGTGAGGTTGAGGGAGCATGGGCGGCCCCACTTTTGAAAAATCTCCTCCACTATGGATTGCTTGAGAGACCACTCGTGAGGCATGAGTATAGCTCTGCTCAATCTGTCCGCTATTATGTTGGTTTTCCCAGGGATATGCATTGCTACCAGAAACCAATGAGAGGAGATAGCCCATTGCCAAAGTCTGAGAGCCTCTCGACACAAGGGGTAGGACTTGGTTCCGCCCTGCTTGTTGATGTACCACACCACGGACATGTTGTCCGTGTGAACTGCAATAGTTCCTAAGGGAAGAAAGTCGTTGAGGGCTTGCAACGTTAAAAGCACTGCTCTCATCTCTAGGACATTTATGTGCAGGTGGTATTCGAACGGTTGCCACGTGCCATGAACCATCCTGCCCTGAAAATGCCCCCCCCACCCGATCAGGGAGGCATCCGAAGTGACCGTGGCTACCGGGGCCGGGGGAACAAATGGTCTGCCCTGATGGATTAGAGGAGAGGAAATCCACCAGGATAGATGGTTCTTGCAGGTCTGAGTCACTAGGATCTTGTGATGCATGGGAAGCTGCTGGAAGGACCATTGTGTGAACAACATCCACTGTAGGAGACGCATGTAAAAACGGGCCAGAGGAAGAAGTGTTATGGCAGCCGCCATGAGGCCCAACACTTTCAGGACCAACCTGGCTTGTACCTTTTTGCTGGCAAGGATGATCCGAACGTGGTTTTGGATATCTAGGATTCTCTGACTTGTTAGGATTGCTGACATCCGAGTAGTGTCTAGATTTGCGCCTATAAAGGTAATAGATTGGCAGGGCGATAAGGAAGACTTTTCAAAGTTTACCAAAATTCCCAAATGACTGCAGAGACGTAGGGTGTAGTCTCTGGCTTGGATGAGTTGATGCCTGGTGGTGGTTGAAAGGAGTCAGTCGTCGAGACACGGAAACACCTGGAATCCTTGGCGTCTCAGGTGAGCCGTGACCACTGCCATGCATTTGTTGAACACTCTGGGGGCTGTAGTGAGACCAAAGGGCAGGGCTCTGAATTGAAAATGACTGGTCCCCAGCCGAAAGCGGAGAAACCTTCTGGAGCGTCTGTGGATTTTTATGTGATAGTATGCATCCTGAAGGTCTATGGAGCACATCCAGTTGTCTTTGCCCAGAAAGGGCAAAATCGATTGAAGTGTGACCATCCAAAATCTCGTCTTTTTGACAGACTTGTTGAGCCTGCTGAGGTCTAATATTGGTCTCCAGTCTCCCGTCTTTTTGGGAACCAAAAAGAACCTTGAGTAGATTCCGGACTCTAAATGGTCTGTTGGAACTGGCTGGGTGGCCCTTTTTTTTAGAAGCTTTGAAACCTCTAGTTTTGCAATTTCCCTTAGACCGGGTGGAACGTCTGGAAGGGAACTTTTCTGAGGGAAGGGGCTTTCCTCGAAGGGAATCTTGTAACCCTCGGATATGATCGACTGTACCCATCTGTCTTGAGAGAGGGAAAACCAGGCTTCTGGGTACAGCGACAATCTCCCCCCGACTGCCTCCAAGGGTGGACAGTCGGGCAACACCTCAGGGATGCTGGAAGGGCTTGTCAGAGAGAGGCTCTCTACTGCCCTGGTTCTGCGGACCCCCTCTGCCCCTAGGGCGGCATCTATTGTTATTACCCCCTCTGCCTGTGGGGGTAAACTGACCACGTGCGTCCGGCGTGACTCCCTGAGATTTTCGGAACCACATCTTCCCCCCCTTCTGACCTTTGGGATAAGGTCTAGAAGGGGTGGAGAAATGGACTCCTATGGCAGAAAGAGTCTTGCCGTCTTGCTCGCACCTGGTCAACGTGTCCTTCACCTGAGGGCCAAACAAAGTTGACCCATCAAAGGGAGAGTTTGTGAAGGATACCTTAAAGGGGTCTGCAAAATTACAGAGCCACATCCAGGACTGACGTCTGAGAGCCACTCCTGTGCCTGCAGCTCTACTCGCCCCATCGGCTGCATAAGAAATGAGCCGCATGGAGGAGTTGGTTATGGAGTTAAGGATTCCCAGCTGAGAAGCAATCTTTTCCTGAGCCCCTGCTGCTGAAGGATCCTGTACTACTTCACCTAATTCTTTAAGGATGTCCCTTTGAAGTCTGGTGAAGTGACATAAATAATTCAGCGAACGCATAGCAAAGGTCGCTGAGGAAAACATCCGCTTACCATACCTGTCCATAGTCCTAGACTCCTTGTTAGGAGGATGGACTGGTACGGAAGGATCTGCAAGTTCCTTCTTAGTGGCGGCCGCCACCACCATGGCATCAACCGGGACACCTTTAGTAAGAAACTGCTTTTCTGCGGGGGCTGTAATAAATTTTGAAGGTCTCCTGGGGACTGGTTCCACCGAATCAGGAGATGCCCACGCCTTTCAAGCTATGACCTCCATGAGAGGGTATACCGATTCATCCTCGGAGGGGTTAATGGAGGGCCAGTTCCTCCTCTGTTTCAGGAGCTCCAGGATGTCTGAAAAGGAGACATCCTCAGAGGGGGATCTTGGGGACCCCTCCGACTCATCTAAATCGGTATCCAATGTTGTAGACTCAGGGGAGTCTAAATGCTTTCTCTTGCAGGTCCTCTTACGCGGGGGTTCACCTGAAGGATCAGGAGAAACCTCGGAAGAGGAAGTTCTTCCCAATGGGGAGACCTGGGGCAATGGATCTCTGGGTCCGGGAGAAAGAGAGCGGGAAGAGGCATCTACAGGCAACGTAGAGGGAGGAGCTAAAGGAACCGACTGCTGACTAAGCTCAGGGGCTAGCACACTCCTCATCACCTCGAAGGCTCCCCTCCCAGGGAGGGCCGAGAGATCCCACTCCAAAGAAACAGGGATCCCCGGTCCCACTGAAAGGGAAGGCTCCGACGCAGATGTCGGGGCCGAGCTCACCAAGGCCGAAGCTCCGAGAGGGAGAACGGGGTCGGACAAGGGTCCAATGCCACTCACCCCCTCGGAACCAACCAGGGAAGCCCGACGCCCGGATCCCTCCAAGGAAGGTCTCAAGGAGGAGATAGGAGTCGAGGACGATGGAGCCGAAAGGTGTGGTATTGGCTCCGAAGCAGCAACAGTCATGGTACCAATAATCTCCGGCTCCGAACTCTGTAGGAGAGTCGAAGGAGGAATTTCAGGAGGGTGTAAGATAGCGGTTGTCTGTTGAAACGGGCTATGGAGCATTTGGGCCAGTGCCTGTGATTTTAACAGCCTACTCACCACTCTCTCCAAGTCATGGTCTGATAGCCTGGAAGACCTCGATGATCGGCTCCGATGGCTCCGCTCTGACAGCAGGGGGGAGGCCGGAGCCAAGTGAATAGATTCCAAAGAAGGAGATCTAGACCTCTTTTTGGTCGGAACCATCGGAGCCGAAGAAACCTCAGTTCCATGCGGAGCCGACAATGTGTCGGCTCCGAGAGGAGACAAAGATATCTGGGCTCCAGCCGGAGCCGAGACATGCTTCGATGCTAGGGCGTTGGCTCCAGCCGGAGCCGACATGGGTGCCGAAGCCTGGGTATCGGCACCGAACGGCGCCGATACTGGAGCTTCCAATAAGGAAGGATCAGTTCCGGACGGAGCCGATGTCGACTCCGGTGGAGTCGAAACCAAGACCACAGACTTGGACACCTAAGCCTGGGTCTTGGAAGGCTTGGAGGGCTTCCCAGAGCCGACCTTGGCCGGGGAGCTCTCAGGCTTAAGGAGACCCCTGAGGATCAATTTATTTCTACGTTCCTGCAGGACTCTCTGGCTAAAGGAATGACAGATAGCACAGGAGTCCTGCAGGTATAGGGGCCCCAGGCAATAAATACAAGAAGTGTGACTGTCTGTCAGAGACATCTTCTGACAGCATGAGTCACACTTCTTGAAACCTCAGACCCTAGTATCTTTGGACATGTCTAAGTCCTAAGGTACACACACACGCCAACACAAACAGACCAAAAGTACCAAAAAAACAAAAATTAGAACTGTAACACACAGTTGTAAAAACACTACACAACACCCACACCTAAAGTAAATCCTGTCAGGAACTGTAAGGGAGGGTAAGGCCAAAGGCCCAAACACTAGAAGCCTAAGAAAAGGGGGTTGAAGAGAAGGGGTATGGAGCTATGTGAATAAAGATTCACTAAAAGACTAAAAGAATAAAGATTTTAGGGAATTGGGTCTAATATTCTTGACACATAGTAATATATAAATCACTTACCAGGAGCTGGTAAAACGGATGACCTCATTAGCGAAGCGGCAAACGAGATCTGGGTAATTACCACCTTGCATCATGGGATATGGGGCTGCCTCGAGCTGGTAAAAGTGACTCTCGAGCTTAGCAAGTGCTGAGTTGGAGCCGAGGATCGGCTCCGAACCCATCCAGCAAGAATGAAGGCGAGATTGACAACTTAACATCTATAGACATGTTGTCAGTCTGAACTACAATAGTCCCTATAGGGAAAGCATCTTGAAATGCCTGCAGCACTAGTAGGACTGCTATACTCTCTGGTGCACTGATATGAAGATTGGTCTCAGGGGGACTACATGCCTTGACTGCTCTTCCTAAGAAATGACCCCCACCTCGACTGAGAAGCATCCATGGTCACTGCTGCCATTGGAGGTGGTAAAACAAAGGGTTGGCCTAGATGAATATTATCCAGTTGGATCCATCAGTGAACATGTTGTTTGCAAATTGGAGTCAGCTTGACTGGAAAGGATAGGGGATGATGAAGAATGGACCACTGAACATCCAGAGTCCATTGAAGAACACGCATAAAAAAGTGTGCCAAAGGAAGTAATACAATGGCTGCTGCCTTGGAAACTAGTGCTTGAAGGACTGATCTTGCTGGAGGAGATGGCTGGGAAAGAAGTAGATGAACCTAACATATGATAGTGAAAATGCGATGAAGTGGTAGTGACACTACTTGTGTTGTGTCCAGAAGCGTACCAATGAACTCCAGGCTCTGGACTGGAGTTAAGTTTGATTTGACATAGTTTATTGTTATACTCAATGACTTGCAAATCTGGAGCAAATAGTCCCTGGCATATAGAAGGAGATGCTTGAAGGGAGAGATGAGGACCCAGTCATCTAGATATGGAAACACTCGGAATCCTTTGAGTCTCAGATGAGCAGCTACCACTGCCACACATTTGGTAAACACCCTGGCTGTAGTGAATCCAAAGAGCAGAGCTCTGAACTGGTAGTGACTGGCTCCCAGATGAAAGTTTAAGTGTCTTCAAGAGCACCTGTCTATTTTGATGTGATGGTACACATCCTGAAGATCTAATGACCACGTCCATCTTCTTTATGAAGAAATGGCAGGACGGACTGTACTATGACCATTTGGAACTTTGACTTTTTCACATACTGATTCAAGCTGCTTAGATCCAAAATTGGTCTAAGGTTCCCTGTCTTCTTGGGCACTAAAATGAAGTGTGAGTAAGGTCTGAATCATATTTGGCTTGGTGAAACCCGTTGGATGACTCTTTTTCTAGCAGCTTTTGCATTTCTTGTGCTGTGCCATTCTTCTGACTGGTAGAACATAGGGAACTTTCCCCTATTTCTGAAGAGGGATTTGGAAAAATGGAAAGAAATAACCTATGGATATGATTTTTAGCACCCGTGTATTTTTTGTTATAGTTACCCAGGCTTCTGGGTGCAGGGCTAATTGTCTCCTGACTGCCCAGAGTTGGGCAGCACTTCAAGGGCTCTGGAAGGGTGTGTCTGGAAAATAATCTCAAAACCCTGATTCTGCAGGCTTCCTCTGCCTCTAGGGCAATGTCTTCCATAAGAATTTCCTCCTCTGCTTCTGCTGGAATTATCACCATGCGGATCTTGGAAAGGTCCCTGAGATTTTTGGAACCACATCTTCTTACCACCTCTCTGATTCCTGAAGAAGGTTCATTGAGGGGTAGAAAATTTGATTCCCACAGCAGAGAGTGTCTTTCCATCCTGTTTGTTGTGGGTAAGCATCTCTTTTTCTCTTTTACTGAAGGCCCAAACAAGGGCATGCCATTGAATGGGGCACTGATATAGGATGTTATAAAAGACTCCACAAAGTCGAATAGCTGCATTAAGGCATGTCTCCTTATGGAAATGCCTGAATCAGCTGCTCATGAGGTGCCTTTAGCTGTATGAGAGATCAACCTCATCAAAGAATTTAATATGGGTTAGAGAGTAGCCAGTTGTGAGCATGTTTTTTTGAAATCCTTTGCAAACAAGGACCCTGAGAGAGTATTTGATAACTCTTTGGTCAAATTGCTCTCTGAAGTCTAGTGAAGTGTGCCAGGTAGGTTAGTGACCTCAGGGCAAATGTTGCCGAGGCAAAGACTCACTTTCTGAATCTGTCCAATGCTCTAGACTCCCTGTTTGGCAGATGGACAGCAGAGGTCTGCTCTGCTAGCTCTTTCTTGCTGGCTGCTGCCACCACCATAGAATCAACTGGGACTCCTTTGTTCCAGTGGGATCTGTCTTTCAGAAGGGCTAAGATTTTATTGGGTTTCCTTTGAATAGGTTCAACAGTATCTGGTTCCTTCCATGCATAGTGGGCAATAAAGTTGATGAGTTCATCCACCGGGGGGGGGGGGGGGCAAGACATAGATGGGTCAGAAACAAAAGCTTACAAAAATACCAATTCCTCAGGAGAGGGATTTTCAGAAGACCATCCACCTTTTTGTGTAAGGAGCTCTAAAATATCTCCAAAGGAGATGACATCCAGTGACAATCTGGGGGAACCTTCTCCTTCATCAAAATCAGTATTATCTTTGAGAGACTCCATCTGGGAGTCTATGTGCATCCTCTTGCATGTTCTCTTTTGATGTACTTCCTCCTGGGGATGTTCAAAGGAAGTATCAGAAGAGAGGGGGGAGATCCTCTACCAGAACTGATTGAATGCTTGTTGGAACTGGCTTGCCCTGTGGAGTAGGTCTGATAGACTCAGACCTCAGAACCGATGAGGGGATAGGATCTGAAGAGTGAGAAGATTGTTCTCTGGATAAAGAAAAAGCACTTTCCACAACCTCAAAAGCAGACAGACCCAGGGAGGCCTGAACAAGCTGAGCCAGAGGCGAGGCTCCCAGCTAAGGCAGATCCCAAGCTCCCAGATCTGTGCCTCAAGGGTGGAACCAGACCCAAACTGTCCAGAGTCGAGGCTGCAAGGGGCAGAGATAGATCTGACAACACTGGAGTTGACACTTTGGCTCCAAGACCTGTTCCAATCTGACAGTATTGGAGCAGAACCAGTCAGGGAACCAGTCAAGATACAAAGACATGCATCTGGAGCATTTCTCCTCTTGCCTTCGCTGAAAATTGGCTTCATTCCAAGTCGGACTTTCCTGGTAAACAAATGTTTAATAAATAAATAAGAAGGAGAGAGAATAGTGTGCAATGAAGTATGAAGGCTCAAGGATCCGGTAGAGGATGGAGCCAATATGACCCCCATGTGGATCTGAGCTCTGATAAATTTTCACATCATCCTATCCACATCCATTTCTGATAAACTTCTGGAGGACCTGGAGGATGTAGTAGATGGAGGAATGGAATGTCTCTTTGGTGTTGTTACAAAGGGGATCACAGAGTAGGAGATATAGGCTTAATGGTATACTCTGGTGTACAGCTACTTTATCATGTGCTATGCTTCAGATATGAAGACCTAGGATCCAAAGACAATGCTGTGGGACTTACACATATGACTATTGGAGCCAAAGATTTTGAGTCAGAGGTTTCTGATTAGAAGGTCGAGTCTTAGGCTATGACGAAGCCCTGAGGAACTTTTGTGGTGAGCATTTTCTCTGACCCAGTAGAGTGGATTTAGACATTTAGAGAGGGTTTGATCCCAAGGATACTGCCAATATCCTGGCAGATCGATTTAGTGCCAAATTCACCTCCCTCTCACCCCCTAAAGGGCCCATCTTAATACCAAAAGATTGCCAAATTCTGGTAATCACGGCCACACAGGTAGAAACCGCACTCTCCAAAGCTAAGAATACAGCATCCATGGGACTAGATGACATCCCGGGCTGTGTACTACATGAACTACAAAATGAACTGGCACCTCACCTAAGTGTCATGTTTAATCATAGCCTCACCTCAGACTTTGTGCCCACTGAGTGGCGCACAGCTACAGTTATCCCACTCCACAAGGGGGGATCCACCATGGATCCCGGGAACTACCGTCCCATCAGTCTGATGAGCCTGATCTGCAAGGGCATGGAATGCATTATCATGGAACTTATAAACAAAGACATTGGCAATCTTCAAACACTGGACCCCACCCAGTTTAGGTTCATGAAGGGATGATCTTGTCTCCTGAACCTGATTGACTTGTTTGAATCAGTCTGCAGAGCTGTGGACAAGGGTAAGGTGGTCCACACAGCCTATCTGGACCTTGCCAAGGCCTTCAACACCATCCCCCACTCCGGAATCATAGATAAACTTACTAAGCTGCCATAAATTTGTATGTCACTCGATGGGTTGCCAACTGGCTTACTGACAGAACCCAGACTGTAAAAGTAGCCAACTTCAAATCCAGCTCCAGACAAGTGACAAGTGGAGTACCTCAGGGTTCAGTCCTGGGAATGCTCTTGTTTGGCATATACCTCTCTGAAGTACAGGCCAACACTAAGGGGCTCTGGCTAACAAAGTTCGCAGATGACTGCAAACTGGGAGCCATTACTGAATCCCCAAATGACGTGGATAGTCTACAAAAGGGTCTTACAGAAACAGATGCTTGGTGCCAGAGCCATGGGTTCAGGCTTAATGCCAAGAAATGTATAGTTATCCCCTTTGGGAAAAACCATGTACCCATGAATTACCACATCGGTGTCAGTACACTAAAGACCGAAAGTGTGATGAGAGACTTAGGGACACAGGTGGACTGTGGTCTCAGCTTTGATAACCACATCGCCACAACAGTTAAGAAATCCTTCTATGTGGCACACCTCATCACTAAGGGCTTTTCATCCAGAAAAAAGGAGGTCATTGTCCCACTGCACTTATCCCTCATTAGACCCATTATAGAGTACAATGCCCCATTTGGTATGTACCTCACAAGACATCTGCATCAGCTGAAAAGGCCGCAGAAATGCCTCACTAAAAGAATCACAGGCCTAAAGCGGATGCCCTATGCTGACCGTCTAAAAAAACTCCAACTATACTCTGTGGCATATTGTCTACTCAGGGGTGATCTCTGCTTGACATACAAGGTCATGTCAAACCCTGAGCTGTTGGACATGCTCCACTTAAAGAAATCCCAATCCCGCAGAGCCACATGCTCTAGGGATCTAAACCTTGTCATCACAATGAACAAAACATGCCGGAGGGATAGGTTCCTAACCCAGAGACTCCCCATACTCTGGAATAGACTGCCCATACATGTCAAGCAGAGCACCTTCTAGGCCCTCTTCAAAAGCAACCTTGATGACTGGATGGGAGATAGGAAATTCACCCCGGGGATCATGTCAGTCACCCTGTTTGACAGGGGTCCAGTGAAGTAAATATTGTGGGAAGAAATATCCAGGGAATTGTTATGGCTAGGCTTGTATAGGCCCCAGGGCCGATAGCCTAGTACCAGCCTATGAACCTATAAACAGCTCATATCCAGGTGACTGGCTCCAAGGCAATAAACACACTCCTTGTGTGCATCTGAATTACGAATCTTGTGCCTACAAAAACTGCATTTCTGAAGCCTGTCAGTTTATCCAACATGTTAGAAACAGAAAAATGTCTATAAGTGAAGAACAATAAAGTGAAAAGAAAGTTTTTTGTTTTTGTTTTTTTAGACAGAGAAAATTACTAACAATGGTAATAAAAAGAGATTACCTTGATTAAAAAGGTAACAGAATACCAGCTATGTTAAGATGAATAGATGTACTATATGGTAAAAAATAGTAGCAGACCTAATGCCTGAGAAAACTGAGAGAGAGGAAGAAGAGAAAAGGGTACACAACAGAAGAAATAACTTTGAACAGATTAACTTACAAATATTCACCATGAAAAGCTCAAGAGAGGAACCTACCTCTGGGCACGATGGAGGCTAATGAGATCTGAGGTAATGGGGATGGACTTATGGGAAGAGGGAGGAGCTCGAGAGTTGGATTTAAAGTCTGGAATATGTGGCCAAGTTGGATCTGAGGCTCGGATCCAAACCCAGGGGTTGAGGAAGAATGAAAAGGACATCAGATAGTTTAATATTGCAGCCACTGCCAGGTGTACCGTAACTGTCAAATAACTAGCCCCATTACTGAAAATGGAAGCCAGAAAATCAAGAATAGCTGGACTCAATGCTGAACAGGAGTCTAAATGTCTCTGTTGGCCTCAAACAGAAAACCTTTTCCACTTGCTCTTATAAATCTTCCAGGTAGATGCTTTCTGAATTGACATAAAAATGTGGTGAACAGGGGAAGAAAGCCTGGACACTAGCCATTACTGGAAGTGGAGAAACCATATATGTCTGGGAGAGGCAAACTGGATGGGTGAGACAGAGGGTCCTGAGTAGGATCCAGTACCCAGGGAGGGTGAACTACGTAGGGCCACAGGAAGGGAAATCACACTTGGTACGGCCAGAAATGAGGATAATCTTGCTCTTCTGCTTAATACTTTCTGAATAAACTTGGGGATAAGAGGAGTTGGAGGGAAGTCATAGGGCAGACCAGAGGGCCAATCGTGAACTAGAGAGTCTCTCAATAACTCTGCAATTGGTATTTATGGGGGTTGCAAAGAGGTTGCAGCATGGCTGACCCCATTGGTGAAATATCATTTCTGCCACTGATTGATTGAGATACCACTCATGAGGAAGTAGGATAGACCTGCTCAGTCTGTCTGCTAGCACATTGGTTTTCTCTGGAATTACTGTTGCCAAGTGAAAGTGGTCACCCATTGCCAAATTCTCACTGCTTCCTGACATAGTGGGTATGATCGGGATCCTCCTTGTTTGTTGATGTATCAGGCCATGGGCATGATGTCTGTCTGAACAGCAATCATCCATAGAGGGAGAACATCTTGAAACACCTGCAACTCTAATAGGACCACTGTCATTTCTAGGAAGTGTATGTGAAGACTGGCCTCTGTTTGGGACCACATGCCTTGGACTGCCCTTATCAAATAATGCTCCCCCAATCTAGTCTGGAGGCATCCGTAGTCACTGTAGCCTTGGGCATGGGTAGATTAAAAGTCCGGCCCCCAAATAACTTCTTCTGTGTGAACCCACCATGCTATGTAATGCCCACAGACTTCTGTGATACAAATGTGTGCCATCAATGGGTGATGTCTTATTGACCACTGTATCACTAGAGCCCACTGTAACACCGTCATGTGAAAACGAGCCAAAGATAATAATACTAGCAAAGCTGCCATCAACCCCAGTAGCTGTAAGATTAATTTGCCCTGAGGTGAATGAAGAGAAAGAATGTATAATGCTTGCATTCATAAAGCATCCACTCTTGCCTGTGGTAGAGATGCTATTAGTGTTCAAGTATTTTGAGTGGCACTAATGAACTCCAGAGACTGCATGGGACAGAACTGTGATTTGTTATAATTTATAGTAATGCCTGGTTGTAGACATTGTTGAAGCAAGTAGTCCCTGGCTTGAACGAATAGCAGTTGGTGGAAGCAGATAAGAGCCAGTCATCTAGATAAGGAAACACTCGGAATCTGTGCAGTCTGTCTCAGGTGAGCCACAACCACTGCCATGCACTTGATGAACACCCTGGAAGCTTGTGGTGAGGCCAAAGGGCAGTGCTCTGAACTGGTAGCAATTGGCCCCCAGCTGGAAGCATAAATATCTCCTGGATCATCTGTGTATTTTGGTATAATAGTACACATTCTGGCAGTCTGTGGAGCACAGGCAATGATCTTTCTGCAAAAGTAGTAGGATGGACTGAACCATGACCACCCAGAACTTCAAATGTTTTACAAAATGATTCAGATTGCTGAGATCCAAGTCTGGTCTAATGTTTCTTGTCTTCTTTGGCGATAAAAATAATCTTGAATAAGTTCTGGATCCTTGTTGGCCTGGGTGGACCAGTTGGATGAATCTTTTACTTTAGCAGCTTTTCTATTTCTATGGCTGCTGCTTTCCTCTGACTGGGTGGAATGTTACAAATTATTTTGCTGCATTGTGCAGGTAGAAGGGAAGATGGTACATAAAAACCTCTGGATATTATACACTGCACCAAAATATCTTTGGTAATGATTATACAAGCTTCTGGGTGTAGAGATAAGTGTTCCTTGACTGCCACCAGACTGCAGCAATTGTGTATCCCTTCAGGCACCCTAAAAGGGCTTCTTTGAGAAGGATCCTCTAAAGTCCTGATGTTGCAGACCACCTCTGCCACAGAGGTGGTGTCTTCCTTAAGAGCTTCCCTCTCTGCTGTGAAGGGATCTATCTCCATAGTTGTCCTGGGAAGAACCTTGTGCCTTTCTGAAGCACAATTTTCTGTGACCTCTCTGTTTTTGGAAAATAGTCCTTTGTGTCATAGAAAAAATGAATTCCAATGGCAGACAAAGTCTTCCTGTCTTACTCATTCCTTGAGAGAGTCTCCTTTGCCTTGGAGCTGAACAAGGTGGCTCTATCAAAGGGGGCATTGATGAACAAAGACTTGAAGGGTTTCACAAAATCAAAAAGATGTATCCAAGTGTGCCTCCTGATGGTTATTCCTGAACATACCACTCTAGCAGCTCCCTCTGAGGCATGAGAAATAAATCCCATGGAAGCATTGGATAGAGACTAAAGGGTGGCCAGTTGTGAAGAAACTGTCTTTTTGCCCTACGCAGACATGGACCACAAGAAGGTACTGGAAAACTGTTCAATCAATTCCCTCTGAAATCTTGTCACATGTGCCAGATAATTCAGAGACCTGAGGGTTAAGATCACTGATGTGTAAACATGCTTTCCATATCTGTCCAACACCCTAGATTCTCTATAAGGGAGACTGACAAAAGAACTCTGTTCCACGAGTTCTTTCTTGGTGGCTGCTGCAACTACCATAGCTTCCACAGGGGAACTCTTGCTCCAGTGAGCTATATCCTTAAGCACCACAAGATAATTGTCAGGATGTTTCAGGATGGGCTCTGTGACATCCAGATCCTTCCAAGCCTGGCAGGAGATAAGGTCTACCACCTCATCTGTGGCGGGACTACCCAAGTCATAACTCAGCTGGTTCCATAAATTTCAAGGAACACTGAGTCCTCTTGGGAATGGGGAGTCAGAAGACCAAACACTTTTTTGTTCAAATGTTTGAGTATGTCACCAAATTAGACATCCTGAAGGGGTGATCTGGAAAAGAGTTCCCTTTCATTGAAGTCAGTGGCTTCAGTTAAAGACTCTTGTGGAGAGTCAAGGTGTCTCTTCTTACATGTCCGCTTCCTAGAGGGCTCTTCAGTGTGAGGCTCTGGAAAGGACTTGGATGCACCAGCAGAGTCCTAATTGAGGATAGTCGTGAGACTTGACTGGAACAGCTATCCCGATGGGACAGGATGAAAGACCCAGCTTCCATAAAAAATAGTTGAGCATAGTGAGAACCTGTGGGGGGCAAGGATGTCTTTTCCCTAGAAAATGAGAAAGCAGCCTCTACCACGTTGAAAACTGAAGCCACGAGGGAGCTGAGTCTGGCCATCACTGGATCCAAAGAAGCCCGTGATGGAGAAAATCTGCCCCCCGCCCCCATTTCTAGCCTCGAAGCAGAGGTTGAGACTGAGCTGTCTAGTACTGAGGCTCCAAGAGGAAGAGGTGGATGCAAGAATATTAAAGTCAGTCCTGGCCCCTGGATTCGGCACCAAAATTTTCTCCTCACACTATCCATGTCTGCTTCTGATAAGCTCCTAGATGACCTGAGGGAGGATGAAGTGGAAAGTGGATGGAAAAACTGTTTCAGGCATGTCCTGTAGGAAGGGAGAGTGTACCCTTGAAGTTACTGGTTCTGGAGAAAATCTAGCAGGAACATGAGGTGACTTGGACTTAGACTGCATAAGATCTGAATGGGAGAATGGATCCAAAGTTTTAGATTTTGTCAGGGTCGGAGTCATGGAAGTTGATGGAGCTGACATTTTAGAAATCTTCTTGAGTGGAGTCAAGCCCGAAAAAGTTGCAGGAAGTGCGCAGTTAGATGAGCCCTTCTTTGAATCCTTATATTTGTCTTGAGCTTCTCCTGAAGATTTCTGGGAGGAGGATGGAGCTCCTGAAATAGATGAAGCTGAAGAAGGGAGAAGTCCTTTTAATATCAGTTTGTTCTTTTTCTTGATCAGGGTCTGTTTGTTAAAACTGGCACAAATTTCATGATCTATATTAATGTAAACAGGGGGAAGGCAATAAACACATTCTGAATGACTATTGCATCTGGGAATTTTGTGCCCACAAGCAATGTACATTTCTCTAACGTCCTCAGAAATTAGGTACCTGTAAAAGAATGACTGAACAGACAAAATACCAACAATGGTAAATGATAATACCCAAGGATAAAAAAAAAAAAGGTAATACCGACAATGGTAAAAAGGCAATACCAAGGAGGTAACAAGAGAGCCCATAAAAGCTAAAGGCCAAATGGAAAGGCTACTTAAATTAAACTTAAAGAAGTTATCTAATACTATTTATAAACCGTAATTTTTTTTTTTATCGAAGATGAGGAAGGAAAAAAAAGGAAAGGATATCCAACCGAATAAAAAATATAGAGAAATCTCTCTCTTATTTTCCACACTTCAACTAGCTGTGACCATGTCCTATTGCTAAAGCGGCAAATTAAATCTGAGGTAACTAAGGAGAAGAGAAGGATTATGGGTAAGGGGAGAAGCTTGAGCTATGGAGTCTAAGGTCTATCAAAGTGGCCGAGTGTGGATCCAGTGTCAGATCCAAGACCCATCAGTTGAGGAACAGATAAAAAAGACATCAGATCAGGTTGTTTTACCTCCTTTCCCCTGAGACATCAATTAAAACATTGATAAAACTAAATTACTGCTCAGTATGACAGTGATATGCACAGGAGGTGATTAGGGCTACTAATGTCAAAGAAATCCAGAAAAAGAGGGGGTGACACTTCAATTAGGCAATCAGGATCAGGAGCGGTTGCAAGACAGATGAGGAATATGTTTAAATTGCAAGACAAACTAGACAAGATATTTGATGAGATTAAATAAAATGAATGACTCCTGGACTGACTGTGTAAAGAAAATGGATAAGAAAATGGAAGATATAGAAACAACTCTAGTGGAACATTCAGATGAGATTACCTGAGTTGCTTAGAAGGAAGAAGGACACAGACGTGCACACATGCACGTACACACACACACACACACACACACACACACACACACACACACACACACACACACACATACACACACACACACACACACACCAATTAGCAGAGTTAAAGGCAGCACTGCTTAAGGCAGCTCAGGAAGAAATAAAGAAGTTATTAGAAATCAAATAAATGGATGGTGAAACCAGATGAACAGATAAAATTGGATTGTGCAGGATCTTTTACTTCACGTTTTCCATGATCAATTGTAGTTATCATCCAAATATATCAGTTAAAAGAAAGATTAGTTGTGTAAGAACATACCATAATGATAGATGTCCTTCTCTTCTCTGTTGCAGTATTCTTTACATTAGTGAGTTGCCTGCCAAGGCAACCTGACATCGGCCAGTATATCTAAGTCTTTTACTACAGCGTTTGGGTTTCAGAACTACAAGCCCTAATGGCTTCACCTTTCTTGAACTTCCACAAGGACAGGGTTTCCCTTCACACTAGCCCTTCATTCATGCCAAAGGTAGTTAATGAATTGTCCTTAAACCAGGCTATTAATCTACCTACTTTTTCCCCCCTCCCCCCAGAACAAGTGAGAGGATCCTACACATGCTTGATGTACATAGACAACTAAGGTTTTATCTGCAGAAGATTAAACCTTTTAGAAAATCTGACCGCAGTTTGTGTCATTCCACCCTAGGGCTCTGGGATTACTTGTGTCCACTAAGACCTTCTCCAACTGGATCTCCAAATCCATTTCATTCTGCTATACCTACATGGTAAAGCTCTTTCTGACACAAAGCTCACTCTACAAGAGCAGTGTCTTCCTTCTTCAAAGGGCTGGACACTAACTCCATTCTAGAAGCAGCTACCTGGACATCTGTCCACAACTTCACCAAACATTATAAGCTGGATTCTATCTCCAGATCCTGGGCAGGATTTGCCAGAGCCATTTTTTTATGGTTTCCTGGAAACTTCCTCTGCCACCACCATCTCTCTGTCTGTATTCAGCTTTGGTATTCTCCCTCATGTAAAGAATACTAACAGATGAAAAGAAGGACATAGACTAGTTGTGTAAGAACTTACCATGATAGAAGCCCTTCTGTTCTCTGTTGCAATATTCTGTCCCTCCCTCCTCCCCTACTTCCTTGTGCTCTTGGATGCATTGATCCTCTTTCCCTTGGACTGTCTGTTCACCTGGGGCTTCAGTTCTGAGGGTGGTGCATGTGTACATCTCTTTTATGGCCTATGTCAGACTACAGCCTATGTCATGTGTACCACGCACCCTGCGGTAGTAAAAGGCTTTGATATACTGGCCGACATCAGGTCGCCTTGGCAGGCAACTCCCTAATGTAAAGAATACTGTAACAGATGAATAGAAGGACATTAAATCTTAACTGAGTAAGAAAAGAAAGGGAAATTCATTACAGCAGGAGACAATAGAATATATGCAGAGTAAGACTACTTGCTTGGAACGCACATAAAGCACAATAAATACATCCTCCACTTCAGAATATGTAAAACTCTTGCTGAGATTCAGACTGGTATATCCTGAGATATTCAAGTTGTTCTTGTCAATAGACACCAAAACCTTATGGATCCTGGTGAATCAATGCAACTGCTTGAAAAAATGACAGGATGCCATGCTGAACAGCTTACGGGCTGCACCCCAGAAAGCTAAACAAAAGGCAATGAGACCAAGAGAAAGTCTGCCTACCAGTTCCTTTCCAGTCTTTAAAAAGAAAATGCTGGACAGACAGAGACTAAGAAGTTCCCCTGGTAAGTAAGTGAGGTGGGCTGCCCAGAACCGATACTGATAGAAATTTTATAGCAGTAAGACACGGGAAGCATATAACAATGGCAAATGAGAATGGAAGGTTCATTAGTTATGACTGGCTGTACTTAAAGGCTGAAACCTATCTATGGACATAAATGAGGGACATCTGCTACATAGAGGACTAATAACTGTGGTAAGGAGATGCATTACTAGTGCTACTTATGAAGAATTATACTTTGCTTTCTTTAATGAACTTTCTAATGACTAGAAGTATAATAAATAAGTTGGGTGCATAGACTTTAACTTTCTTTAGAACAGAAGCACTTTGCAAACAGGCAGGAATTAAAAGTGGGGGAAAGGAAAATAGAAGTTAT
The DNA here is from genome assembly GCF_019279795.1 of Protopterus annectens. Taxonomy (NCBI): domain Eukaryota; kingdom Metazoa; phylum Chordata; order Ceratodontiformes; family Protopteridae; genus Protopterus; species Protopterus annectens. The sequence goes on along the minus strand of NC_056726.1, from coordinate 1,996,140,085 downwards.
GTTCTTACCATAACGTTCCATGTTAGTTGTCTTCTTCTCGCCTTCTTCTTGCTGGATGGGTTCGGAGCCGACCTCGGCTCCGACTCGGCCACTCTAAAAGCTCGAGTGTTGGTTCCACCGGCTCGAGGCTCCCCTTATATCCCACAATGCTAGGCGTGAGTTACCTCAGATCTCGTTTGTAAGCTAGGCCCAGCTTATAATAGTAACAGAATAACTAAAAACAAAGTCCACCTCTATAAACCAGGGAGAAGAGAAGGGTGACCTACATCCTGATCCAGGAAAATATGCACAGCAGCATATACCTAAAGTAAAGAGGTGGTAGAAAGAGAGGTCACAATCAAAACTCCTCTAGGTCTGTCCAGGCCAGGGGGAAGGAGGGTGGGACGCAAGAAGAAGGCGAGAAGAAGACAACTAACATGGAACGTTATGGTAAGAACATAACTTCTATATGTTAAGTTGTCTATCTCGCCTTCATTCTTGCTGGATGGGACCGCGTCCCTAGCACCTTGTCCCGGGTGGCCTAACGGAACAGACTCTTGAGAACAGTGGAACCAAAGTTAGCTCTATGCCTAGAAGCTAAATCCAACTTATAATGAGAAATGAAAGTGTGAGGAGTAGCCCAAGTAGCCGCTGCACAAATGGTGTCAATAGGCAGTCTGTCTTGGAAGGCTATAGAAGTAGCCAAAGCTCTGGTAGAATGGGCTTTAGGTTTGTTAGGCAGCTTTTGGTGTCTAATTTCATAAACAAGGGAAATCAGAGATGTTAGCCATCTAGATAATGATACCTTTGAAACTGAAAGTCCCTTTCTGCCTTCTGCATAAGAGACAAACAGCTGGTCAGATTTTCTGAATTGTTTGGTTCTATCCAAATAGTACCTTAACTGACGATGAACATCTAGCCAATGCAATTTTTGTTCAGACCTGTTAGAATATTCTGGAAAAAACACAGGGAGGTCAATGCTTTGATTTAGGTTAGACGCCGAGGCTATCTTAGGTAAAAAAGACGGGTTGGTTCGTAAAGATACCCTGTCCTTATGGAACAGCAGATAAGGAGGTCGACAGCTGAGTGCATGAAGTTCTGAAACTCTTTTAGCTGAAGTAATAGCTACCAGAAAGAGTGTCTTCCATGATAGCAATTTTAAAGAACAGGAGGCTGCAGGTTCGAAAGGGGAAAGAATCAAAGAACTAAGAACTAAATTTAGGTCCCAAGGAGGAGGAGGATTTCTTATAGGAGGTCTGAGTAGAAAAACTCCCTTCAAAAAGGCTTTGCAAAGCTTGTGGGACATTATGGCAGACTCTGAAATGCCCACATGAAAGTTAGAAATAGCTGCCAATTGAACTTTAAGAGTAGAAGGAGATGAACCTGCATGGAAGAGTTCAGCTAGAAAATCAAGGACCATTTGGATGGAAGCAGTGAAAGGATCTATGTCCCTTCCTTGAGCCCAATAGGCTAAACGCTTCCACTTACTCAAATAAATCTTCGAGTGGAAGATTTATGGAAGCTATCAAAATATCTCGGACAGAGTGAGATATTTGAGGAAGCCTGGCTAAGGTTGGAATTGGAGGAACCAAGCAGTGAGGTTCAGAGAGGGAAGGGAGCGATGAAACTGACCCGACTGATGGATCAAAAGATCTGGAACTAGGTCCAGATGCCAAGGTCGCTCCAACAGAAAATGATGTAGAAAGGGGAACCAAATCTGTCGAGGCCAGTAAGGAGCAATGAGGATCAACGAGGCCTTCTGAGCGATAGCTTTCTGTATCACTTGAGAGATTAGTGGGAAGGGAGGAAATGCATACAGAAGTCCCCGGGGCCAAACTTGGACTAGAGCGTCTCTGCTGGGCTGGCCTGGTAAAGGGAATAGGGTGAAATAATCTCTGCACTTGCTGTTTTGGGGAGTAGCAAAAAGGTCGCAGCAAGGCTGACCCCACTTGAGAAAAAATTTCTCTCACAACAGAGTCTTTCAGAGACCACTCGTGAGGCATGAGGATAGCTCTGCTCAACTTGTCCGCGATTTGATTGGACTTCCCGGGATGTGCGTTGCTATCAGAAACCGCTGAGAAGAAATCGCCCATTGCCACAGTCTGAGTGCTTCTCGACACACGGGGTAGGACCTGGTTCCGCCTTGTTTGTTGATATACCACACTACAGACATATTGTCCGTCTGGATTGCTATCGCTCCCAAGGGAAGAGAGTCTTGAAGGGCTTGCAACGCTAAAAGCACTGCTCTCATCTCTAGAACATTTATGTGCAAGTGGCATTCGCCTGGTTGCCATATGCCCTGGACAGTTCTGCCCTGATAATGCCCCCCACCCGATCAGGGAGGCGTCCGTTGTCAGAGTAGCAACCGGAGGAAGGGACAAAGGATCTTCCCAATAAGAGCTGAGGGGAAGACATCCACCACAGAAGATGATTCCTGCATGTCTGCGTAATCATAATGGTGTGGGACATCGGAAGTTGCTGGTATGACCATTGCGTGAAGAGCATCCATTGAAGGATTCTCATGTGGAATCTGGCTAATGGAAGCAGAGGTATGGCAGCCGCCATAATCCCCAACACTTTCAGAACTAACCTGGCTTTGATTCTGTTGCTGCTGAAGAGGAGCGAGACCAGTTTGTGTATGTCTGTTATTCTCTGATCTGTTAGTCTCGCAGACATGTTGACTGTGTCTAGATTTGCGCCTATGAAGGTAATAGTACGACAAGGCAACAAAACAGACTTTTCGCAATTTATTGAAATGCCTAAATTTTGACAAATGCGAAAGGTGTAGTCCCTGGCCATTAGAAGAAGATGCTTGGTGGGAGCTGTGAGGAGCCAGTCGTCCAAATATGGAAACACCTGGAATCCTTGACGTCTCAGGTGAGAAGCTACCACTGCCATGCATTTGGTAAACACCCGGGGGGCAGTGGTGAGACCAAAGGGAAGGGCCCTGAATTGAAAATGACTGGTTCCCAGCCTGAAACGAGGAATCTTCTGGAGCGTCTGTTCATTTTTATGTGATAGTACGCATCCTGAAGGTCTATAGAGCACATCCAGTTTCCCTTTCCCAAAAGGGGAAGGATGGACTGCAGCGTGACCATCCGAAATCTTGTTTTCTTGACTGACTTGTTCAAGATACTGAGATCCAAAATTGGTCTCCAGTCCCCTGTTTTCTTTGGAACTAAAAAGAACCTGGAGTAGATTCCGGATCCTTGCTGGTCTGCTGGAACTGGCTGAATTGCTCTTTTTGCAAGCAGCTTTGAAATTTCCAAAGCTGCAAGATCCCTTTGAGCAGGTGGAACATCTGGAAGGGATTTTTTTGATTGGTTTGGAATGCGAACGAAGGGAATGGAATAACCTTCGGAAATGATGGACTGTACCCATTTGTCTTGAGTCAGGGATAGCCAGGCTTCTGGGTACAGTGACAATCTTCCCCCGACTGCCTCCGAAGGTGGGCAGTCGGGCAACACCTCAGGGATGCTGAAAGGGCTTATCAGAGAAGGCTTCTCGATTGCCCTGGTTCTGCGGACCCCCCCTGCCTCTAGGGCAACGTCTACCATTGTTGTTCCCCCCTCTGCCTCTGGCGGGGAACCGACTCTGTGCGTCAGGTGAAGTCCCTTGAGATTGTTTGTGGAACCACATTTTCCCACTTTTCTGGCCTTTGGGGTAAGGCCTAGAAGGAGTCGAAAAACGGACTCCGACGGCAGAAAGAGTCTTGCCATCTGTCTCACACCTAGTCAAGGTTTCTTTCACTTGAGGACCAAAAAGAGATGATCCATCAAACGGGGAATTAGTGAATGACGTTTTAAAGGGGTCCGCAAAGTTGCATAGCCGCATCCAGGCATGCCTGCGTAAGGCCACACCTGTCCCTGCGGCCCTGCTCGCTCCATCAGCCGCATAAGAAAGTGGCGCATGGAGGAGTTAGCTATGGAGTTCAGGGTAGCCAGCTGAGTGTTCATCTTGTCTTGAAAACCCGCAGCCGTAGGATCCTTCAACATGTCACTCACTTCTTTGATCAAGTCTCTTTGAAGACGAATAAAATGGCATAGGTAGTTCAGTGAACGCATAGCAAAGGTCACTGATGAGAACATCCGCTTCCCGTACCTGTCCATAGACCTAGATTCTTTGTTAGGGGGATGAACAGGCACTGAAGGATCAGCTAGTTCCTTCTTGGTGGCAGCAGCTACCACCATAGCATCCACAGAAACACCTTTCGTGAGAAATTGCTTGTCAGTTGGTGCTGTTATAAATTTGGAAGGTCTCCTGGGGGTAGGGTCCACTGAATCAGGAGCCGTCCAGGCCTTCTTTGCAACCACCTGCATGAGGGGATCAAAGGGGGGGGACACCCAGGAGGTGGAAGGGCGAGAGCCAAACGCCTTAAGATACACAGATTCATCCTCCGAAGGGTTAAGGGCTGGCCAATTTCCCCTCTGTTTCAGGATCTCTAGAATGTCTGCGAAAGAGACATCTTCAGAAGGGGAATGTGGGGAACCCTCGGAATCCTCTAAATCTGTGTCAGAGGTGACAGACTCAGGTGAGTCTATGTGCTTCCTCTTACACTTTCTCTTCCTAGGGGGCTCCCCTGCCAATTCAGGAGAGGCCTCGGAAGAGGATGAGATCCCCACAGGGGATTCTTGAGGAGCTGGCTCTCTGCGGTCTGGGATGAGGGAGTGAGTCGACATAACCAAAGGCACCGAAGAGGGAGGGGCGGACGGAGCCGACTGTGGAGTCGAACAAGGTTCCAACACACTCTGCATGACCTCGAACGCACCCCTGTCCGGCAGAGCCAGAGGTCCCCGCTCCGAGAAGCTGAGAACCTCCCTCGGCACCGACAGAGATGGCTCCGAGGCCGATGTTGGAGCCGAACTCACCAGCGCCGAAGCACCAAGAGGGAGAGCGGGGTCGGACAAGGGTCCGATGCCACTCACCCCCTCGGAGCCGACGAGGGAAGCCCGACACCGAGATTCTTCAAAAGAAGAAATCGGAGCCGACGAAGGAGCCGAAGACAATTGTATCGGCTCCGACGCTACCACAGTCTCGGTCCCGAGACGCCTGCCCGAGCTCAAAGGAGTCGGAGGAGGAATATTTATTGGAACAAGTTGAGGCATCGACTGATGAGTCGGACTCTGGAGCATTTGGGCCAGTGCTTCGGACTTCAAAAGTCTACTCACTACCCTCTGGAGGTCGTGATCTGAGAGCCTCGATGACCTGGAGGAGTGAGATCTGTGGCTCCGTTCAGACAGCAGGGGAGACGCTGGAGCCGAATGAACGGAGCCAAGGGACGGTGACCTCGATCTCTTTCTAGATGTCGGCTCCGATGGTCTGATCGGAGCCGACCCAGGAATCTCTAATGCCTCGGCTCCGGCCGGAGCCGAGGAAACCACAGATACTGCAGTCAAAGACTCATCTGCTCCAGCCGGAGCCGATGAAGCAGTAGGCTTCGAAGCCTTAGGCATCGACTCTGAAACTGGAGCCGAGGTCTTGGAAGCCTTAGAAGGTTTCCCCGATGACACAGAAAGGGAACCTTCAGGCTTAATCAAACCCCTCAAAATGAGTTTATTTTTTCTCCTGCAGGACTCTAGGGCTGAAGCCATGGCATACAGCACAAGAGTCCTGCAGGTGTAAAGGTCCCAGGCAATACACACAAGAAGTGTGACCGTCTGTCAGAGACATTTTCTGACAGCACGAGTCACACTTCTTGAAGCCTGAGACCTTTGTATCCTTGGACATACTCAAGGAACCGAAGTGTAATCACACACAGAAAACACACACACACAGATTACACTGATAGGGTTTCAAAGGGAATTATTTAAACTAAAGGTAAGTTAAGTTAAAACTCCCTAATCAAACACATACACACCCTAAGGATAGGGAAGGAAGGGCCCGAAGGCCTTAGGGAAAGAACTATAAGTTCTTTAGCAAAAAGGGGGCTGGATAAAAGGTAGAAGGGATAATATCCACTACACTAAGGGGAAAGAAAAATACACTAAGCTAGCTTTAGTCTAAAGAATTTAAACTAGTCTAACTTTCACTAACCTGGAGCCGGTAGAAAACACACCTCGATCGCTGTAGCGGCAAATGAGATCTGAGGTAACTCACGCCTAGCATTGTGGGATATAAGGGGAGCCTCGAGCCGGTGGAACCAACTCTCGAGCTTTTAGAGTGGCCGAGTCGGAGCCGAGGTCAGCTCTGAACCCATCCAGCAAGAATGAAGGCGAGATAGACAACTTAACATCATATGTTTCTTCTCCGTCTGCTTCACATAATAACATCAGACTATGAAATGATTGCAATGCTGGCCAAGCCCTCAATAGAGACCAGCAAGGAAAGCTAAATGGTGTATGCTTCATTAGATATTTTGACGTTTTTAAGGTGAAAATAAATAAGTTGGACAACTGAGGCAAAGAAACAGCCAGTTTGGGAATTGCTTTATGATATTTAAAATGCATTAGAGGCAGCAGAAGAGATTAAAAGATATCAGGTAAATTTTATCTTTGCAGGGGATGGGGGGTTTACAGTGTGAGATCAATTTTAAAGTGCTGAAGGAGTGACTGCTCTGGGAAAATTGGGAAGATGGTTTGCATATTAATTCATATGATTGTATTTAGTTTTTTATGTTACATTAAGTAGTAAAACCAATCAGTTTAGTAGGGAGAAAAGGAGACATATCAGTGTTATATATATAACTGATACAGTTTTTTAAAATTATCCAAATAAACCAAGCAGGCAGGAATGACAAATTCAGACAGCATATTATTGATGGGGACACATTGGAGAGGGCTGAGACACAAGAGAATGCAAACTATACACTGAGTTATAATAGATGGTAATTTAGGCATGTGACATTACTGTTAATTACCTGGAATGTAAATGAATCCTCTAGGAGGAAAAAGTTTATGGACCATATTAGGAAGACAGGAGCAAATATCATCATGCTTCAAAAAACACATTTAAGCACCTGTAAAACAACAAAATTAATAGTGGGAAATATAGCTGAAATCTATTATGCAGAAACAGTTGAGGGTAAAAGGATGGGAGTAGTAACCATATTTGCTGCAGGATCCCTCGTGCAAGTGCTGGAAATGAAAATATATAAACAAAGAAGATATGTTTTGATTCAGGGACAATGGTAGGTTAGAATCCTTATACTTGGGAACATTTATTTCCCTCTGCGGATGATGGGAGATCAACTTAAAAATATAATTTTAGAAATAATAAGTTTTAGTGAAGGCATCCTGTTAATAGTGAGGTGACTGGATTATGATGACAGACATAACAGATGTCTTAGGAGGGCCTAGATCAAGGTAAGTGCCACTGGAAGGTAAATTTCTGAGACAGCTGTATAGTTGCATTGGTCTTCTACACTTGGGATTGAGTAGACATGGGGATAGAAGTTTCATCTTTTATTTGCTACAGTATGGATCTAACTCTCAATTAGATAGGGTCCATATTTTAGAAGAGTACAAATATCTTCTCAAGAGCATGTATACAAAGCCAGTTATTTTACTGGATCATGCAGTGGTTCAAGTATGTATACAAAGCATATTATTTTATTGGATCATGCACTGGTTCAAGTTGAAGTAGCTCTACCAAGGCAGGGAGCAATTCTGAGACAATGGAGGATGAGCTAAGAGTGCCCCCCCCCCCCCAAAAAAAAAGAGCTGTTATTATGATATTGTAAGGAATTTGGAAGTAAATTGTCTGAGGATACAGACAATTTACAACTCTAAAAGACCACGACAAACCAGTAAAAATAAAAGCCAGAAGTATGAAGCACAATGCAAAAACGCTACCACGGAGTATAAGAATCCAAAAAACAAAGTTTAATTAGCGCTTTCGGAAGAAATAGTATCCTTCCTTCTTCAGACAAACCTGTAACAAGTACAACGTTCCTTAAATAAACTTTTAGATCATGTGTTCAATTAGCTCATAAAACAGTTAATTAGTATCCATTCCTTGTTCTCATTACTTTAAAATAACACGAACATATAATCCAAGGTGTTACCACACCTCTAAAATACGAAATGCATAAAATAAATGTTATAAGCATAATAATGCATAACTAGTATCTACAATATGTTAAACTATTAAAATATTAAAATATGCAGTTTACCTCACAAAGTTTCTTATATTTAATCTTATATTTAATCTAAATCCCAGGCCAAAAGCTGGAAGTGTGACAATGAAAAGCAATATTAATATTTATATATTTATTATATGTGGTATTATGTTAAACTAAACTTTAACTACATATACATAAACTTTAAAAACTTTATGTATATGTACCCAAATGTAAATATACATATATATTATGAAAACTAATGTTATTAAACATAACAATTAAACCTAACAATTGATGTTATTGATATATTATTAATGTAAAATAACTAAAAACATATTGTTGTCACTACCATTGAGAATTCTTACTTCTTAAAATAGTTGATATACATAATCAAACAACCATCGTAGAAAGTCAATACTTATATGAGCCAAACTTGCTAATTTAACATGTTCATATAAAAACCAAAGAAGCAAAAAACCCAGCATGCTTAAACAGTACACTAACTCACTCGAATAAATAAAAAATATTGAAAAATATATAAAAATATATGTATAAAATTATATGTATAAAATTAATATATATGTATAAAATTAATATTAATATATATACATATAATTAGTTATTATATAAATACATAAATTGAATAATTTATGATTTACACCCAAATATATCATATATTATTTACCATAAAACATCACTGATAAATTGTACAAAACTCTAAAACTCTAAATATCCTTATAACTATACATGTTAATTTATATTGTGTCTCATCTTTTTGATGCTAGATGTTTAAGTATACATGCCAAAGAGACGTGTTCATTCAACCCTGAACTAATGTATGCATAAGTTCTTATTTGCCAAAATACAGACAATTTAATACAAAAGTGGGAAGAATTTAAAAAGGGAATTAAGAAGCTAATACAAAAGATGGAGCTGGAATTTGAGAAAGATAGCAGAATGGTCGTGGGGTGGTCTAGGACTGAGCAACTCAAAAACAAACAGCAAAAATAGAGGGAAACTAAATGGCAGGGGGAATAACAAAAATTGCATTATTTATTGATGATGTAATTTTATACAATCATGAACCTGGCAAATATATACCTATAATCTTTAAGTGCTTACAGGAATTTACTGAGCTCTCTAGTTATAAAATGAATGAAGAGGAAACAAAAGTTCTCTATATCCAATACAAACCAACAAACACATGAGTGAGTACGACAATATCCATTTCTTTAAGGACAGTATAGTGTTAAACATTTATGGGTCTGGTTATTTAAAAACCCACACCAATCCCATCAATACAATTGGGATGAGGTCAAAAGAGACATTTTAAAATGGTACAGAAATGGAAAATCCTTCAACGTGATATAGTCCAAAGAATACAGGCAATCAAAATGTTCATTGTTCCACAGATTCTTTATGCAGCTCAAGCATTTAGCTATGATCCCAGTCAAAAATACTGGCACCTTTTGGAAAGAGAGATTAGGAGACAGGAATAATTCCAGTCCTAGAGTAAAGTGGCAAAGGTTCATTCTCCCAGTGAAAGAAGGGGATCTTGGGATACCTTGTATTCAACAGCATTTCACTACTGCTCAACTAAATAACATTTACTGCCTACAGAATTTAACATATGAATCACAATGGAAAAGAATGATCTTACAAGAATGTGGACATAGGTGGATATAATAAATATTTGGGCTGGAATGACAGCAAAAATGAACAGGGACAACCAGATAAGAGAACTAAAAATGCTTCAAGAAGCTTTGAAGGGGCCTAAACTCCCACTTTGGCAATCGAGTTGGCCCCATTGGAGGGATTGTGAGACATCGCACAATGAATCTAAGAGGTTAGGGAACTGGCAGGAACGTCATAGGAAAATACAGTATTGGGAACAATTAATGGAGGGGAAGAGAAGTTTAACATGGGAAGAATTAAAAGTAAAATTCAAGCTAAGAGAAGGGGAACTGTTGAGATGCAAAGGTATCTTCAATATTTATCGGGATCACATGGCAGAGGTAAACAGGAGAAGGAAAGAAAACACAGAAGTATTAAAGGTTTTGTTAGAACTGAGTGTGGATGTAGCCAGTAACAAAAGGACTGTAAGTAAATTTTACTCAGCCCTAATAAGAAATAAATATTCAACAAAAATTTCATCGCAAGATGAATGGACATCAGTAGTACAAACAGATATTTTTGTAGATAAATGGGAAAGGATATGTTGACTCCCAGATATGTGACTAAATCACACTAATTTTGCATATTTGCATGGAAATGCCTGCATAAATATTTTTATACTCCAGAAAGGTTAATAAAGATATTTCTAGATGTAGAAGACAGGTGTCGGAGGTGTGACTCTAACTCAATGGGCTCATGGTGACATCATTTTTTTTTTGAAAACCTACAGTTGGGCTGGCTTCAAAATGGATTTACAAAGTTTATTGCAAAGAATAGATGGACCACAGTTAAGGCTTGATACAAGGAGGGGGAGAATCGCTCAATGCATCAAAAATTTGTTAGTTTTTATTCTGATAGTGGCAAAGAAAGTCATAACAGAAAATGTAACTCCCTTGTGGCTCCTAAAATAAAAGAGGTGATGAAAATGATACAGGACATAAGGGTCATAGAATTGGACAACAAAAGCAAAGAGCAAGCAAGTGGGAGAAATGGAGAGAAAGAAGAATTAACTGGTAAAATCAAGGAATGTCAAGGGGCTGGAAGGAATAAGGAGGGATCTGGGGAAGACCTAAACTGATTTATATGGGTGTGCACAAGGTATCCCAAATACAAAACCAAAAGTAAATAGATATTCTCAAGATTATACCTGTTGATAAAAAGGGAACATAAACACAGTACAGGGAAGGGAGTTGTATAGAACACTTGTGACTGCCAACAGAAACAAAGCAAAATAATTTGAATGTGGTCTGCATTGTTTGTTATATAAAGTTTTATTTATAATACATCGTGGTTTCATAAGCTAAGTAGGAGAATGGATATTGATATATTGCAGGTAAACTCCAATACTGGGTGGTGGCCTGCTGGTAATAACTATATTTTATGACTTGGAAATAACAAGGTCAGCTTTTGGAGCATTGAAAAAAGTGCACCATGCACGTGGCCTGCACAAAAGTTTGTAAAATATAAAGTCTATTTGAAATAAAGAATAAAATTTGTTGCAAAAAAAAAATTCTCTACAGCAGATAAGATAAGAGGAACTAAGAGGAACATTTGCTGTTTGGGGAAAATCCAGTTATAACAAATCATAGTACAATTGCTGAGTAGTGTTGATTTTATTGTGATTCCACTGAAATGCCTCTTTCGTTTTAGTAAAGTTTCAAAAAAACATAATATCTACTAAGGGGAAATTTGAAGCAACACTATCCTCAGAATCAGAATCTTCAGGTTGAGCAGAAAATCCTGAAGCACAGCCCTCACCCTCCAATTCTTGCTTCTCTGATGCGATTTCAGAGACAGAAAGTGAGGAAACCCTTTCCCTTTTCTTCTCAGCGAAGGAACTGGGAGCAGTAATAGCAGAAATTAGCTCCCTAACAAATCCCAGCAAATCTTCCCTGTCCATGGAAACAGAAACAGATTTACTTTTTCCTTTCTTTTGTTTTCTTGGTATGCTCCCTTGAAAAGGACTGTCCTAAAGTAGGGATACTCTCCTTGGACCCAGGATCCTTATCCAAGCTGTTAGAGAAAACACAAGTCCCTTTCTCCAAGACCAACAAGAGTGTTTCTCCCAAGCTCAGTGGGGGCATTACCAACAGCCACAAATGATGTGTCTATCTCCAATTCTTAGTGACTGCAGGTACTACACCAGAGGAATGAGGGTTGGGATGAGTGGTCTGATGAAAAAAGACTGGAAACAGCAATCACCTATTAGCAGCAGAGGCAAAAATGGAGCCAACCTGACACCAAAGGCTCCCTGACTACTCTCTTCTCTGTGCAGACAGGGGAAGGGCCACAGATACCAGTAAATGCTCCACTGGTTCAGCAGCTGAGATGATGGGTAGTGGAGCCTGAAGGACTCAGCAAATTCTTAAAAACATCAACAGAAAGTTCAGATAAGAAAAAAACACTGACAGTTCTACACAAGAACAAAGTTCTGCCTTAAAACCTGAAAACTAGACAACTTGTAGGAAACAAATTAGTAAAAAAAAAAAAGAACAATTTACACAGAAGTTTATACAAGCATTTACAAAGAATATTCCCCAGCAACAAGAATGACAGTCCAACATAAAATTCAGTTTCCCAGTAAAACACAACACAACACATTTTTACAGAAATAATGCGTTTTCTTTAGAAAAATACATTTAGTGGAAAGGTTCACCAGCACAGGAATTATCAGATCAACCTTAAAGGATTGCTAGCTGACTGATAATTCGTTCCACTGGGCCTGCCAAAGGAGATCTCTTTGACAGCAAGAAAGTTCAGAATTTTTCACACTCTTTTTCTGCATGGATTTCTGCTTTAGCTCTAGATAGTTGGAGCACATGGAACACACCCTTTGTTTTGAAAAGCTGGTCTGTAGCAGTGGGGTAAGGCCCAGATAGCTCAGGCTACAGCAACAAAGCTCTAATGATGAACATCAGTTCATTTTTTCCCTGATCTGGTAACTTTATGACAGGGAGAGAGTTTGCTTTTTTTTTTTCCCTTGTGAGGTGAAAGTTGGATTCCGGGAGTAACACATCATTTACAAGGGGTATTCAGACCACCCATAGTCTAACCCCTCCCTGCATCAACTTCATAGGTTCATAGGTTCATACTGGGCTATCTGCCTAGGGCATTTATAAGCCTAGCCAGAGTGTGTTTGGCTTTCGCCACCCATTTTAAAATTAATTTTGCTATGCCCTTTTTCGAGGTTAGTATACTGTGCCTCTGTCTAACAGTGACACAGAAGTGATACCCGGGGTAAACCTACGATCCCCCATCCACTCATCAAGATTCCTCTTGAAGAGAGTCAATGAGGGACTCTGCCTAACCTGGACTGAAATTTTATTCCAGAGTGAAGGGAGCCTCTGGGTTATGAATCTGTCCCTCCAGCATGTCCTATTTATTTCAGTGCTGAGGTTCAAGTCTCTCGAGCACGTAGCTGGATGGGATTTGGATTTTCTTAGGTGCAGCATGTCCATTAATTCTGGGTTGGACATGGCTTTATACGTCAGGCACAAATCAGCTCTGAGCAGGCGGTATGCCATTGAGTAGAGCTGGAGTTTCTTTAACCGGGCAGAATATGGCATCTGTTTGAGCCCTTTGATCTTCTTGGTGAGGTACTTTTGAGGTCTTTCCAGTTGCTGCAGGTGTCTGGTAAGGTACATCCCAAAAGGGGCATTGTACTCAGTTATGGGCATGATGAGGGATGAGTAAAGAGGCACGATGACCCCCCCCTGATCTAGATGTGAATCCCTTCATGATTAGGTGGGCTATATAAAATGTTTTTCTAACCACTTTGGCCACGTGGTTGTCAAATGAGAGATTGCTATCAACTTGGGTCCCTAGGTCCATAATTACTTCTTCCGTACTTAATGGATTACCACCTATGTGGTAATTTGTGGGCACTTTGTTTTTGCCAAAGGGGATGACTATACACTTTTTGGCATTTAGCTTGAGGCCATGGCTCTGGCACCAGTTGTCTGTTTCTATGAGGCCCTTTTGGAGGATGCTTGTGTCAGCTGGAGAGTCGATTATAGCGCCCAGTTTGCAGTCATCTGCGAACTTGGTCAGCCACAGTCCTTCCGTGTTTACCTGTACCTCCGAGAAATATATACCGAACAGGAGAGGTCCCAGGACTGAGCCTTGTGGGACGCCACTTGTAACTGGTTTGGAGTCTGACATGGCTCCAGCAATTCTAACCATGTGGGTTCTGTCCTTGAGCCAGTTTGCAACCCATCTAGTGATGTAGAGGTTTATATTTAAGCTGGTGAGCTTATCTATAATGCCCAAGTGGGGTATTGTATCTTTTACGAGGTCCAGGTAGGCTCTGTGGACCACCTTCCCCTCGTCAATGGCCTTAGTGACTGTTTCAAAGAAATCGACCAGGTTTAAGAGGCAGGATCTGCCCTTAACAAAGCCGAACTGGGTAGGATCCAGTGTCTGTAGGTCCCCAATATCTTTTTTTATGAGGTCCATGATGATCCTTTCCATAGCTTTACAGACCAAGCTAGTCAGGCTTATGGGGCAATAGTTTCCAGGATCCGTTGAGGCACCACCTTTGTGGAGAGGGACCACTGTTGCTGTACGCCACTCTTTGGGTAGATATCCTGTGGTAAGGCTGAGATTGAACAGTAGTTTTATGTTTGGGTTTAGCTCTTCTTGGAGTTCATGTAGGATGCAGCCTGGGACACCGTCTGGTCCCATTGATGCTGTGTTTTTTGCTTTGGAGAGGGCGGCTCTTACCTGAGCATCTGAGATGTCAGGGGGGGCAGCACTCTGCTTGGATAGATACTTGGCCTTTTGGTGGGGGGGGGGGTTTGCGCTGAACCTGTCAGCTAGGATGTTGGCAATGTCTGTCGGTTCGGTGTATTTTTTGTCATTTTGGACTAATTCTGAGCATATCTGGGAATTCCCACCCAGGTTCCTAGCATAACTAAAGAAAGCCTTGTGATTATCCTTAGTGTCCTGTGCAATTTTTCTCTCAAAGCTGGCCTTAGATGATTTTATGAATGCCCGTAGTTTTTTGCTAACACTGATCAGAGATGCCTTCCCTTTTTGGGATTTTGCTCTATCATGTAGTAGCTTCCTCCTTCTATTGTATAGTTTGTTTATGGCTGGGGTCCACCAGACAGGACGACTGCCTTTGGAGGATTGGGTCTTGGTTTTATTTGGGATTGCATGATCCATGCATTCCTGAAGGTGTTCATAGAATGCATTTATAAAGGATTCTGCGGTCTGGGCCATATTTTCCACAGGCCCGGGGTCTTTGAAGAATTCCACCTCAGTTTTGAGGAGTGTGAAATTTGCTTTAGAGAAGTTTTTCACTGTGGTTTTCTGGGAAGGGGGTGGGGTCGGGATGTGAATATACAGTGAGATTAGTTTATGGTCTGATCTTACCAATGAGGGATACACTTCTGGTCTGGAGCATAGAGTCCCCATGTTGGTGATGATCAGGTCCAGTATGTTTTCCCCTCTTGTGGGAGTGGTAACAAGTTGTTCCATAGCATTTGAGTTTATAAATTCTAGGAACCTTTGAGCTAGGCTGTTGGAGCTAGAGTAATGCTCCCAGTCTATGTTTGGGTAGTTGAAGTCGCCCAATATAATGGTGTCTGGAGAGACCTTCATATTTTCCAGTGTTCTCAGGAAGGCCGAGTGGGGTTCTTGGGTTTGGGAGGGTGGTCTGTAGCAGGCTATAAACTGGAAGGCAGTTTTACCCACTGTTAGTTGCACATGGATAGTCTCTGATGCTTCGTGCTGTGCCACCAACCTGGAGTATCTTTGACGAATATTGATACTCCCCCTCCTTATCTGGCTTGGTCCAAGTTTTGGGGCCGAAAAGCATGGTATGAGTTATAACCTGGTAGTGCTGGGGTGCTCTCGGGAGCCTTGAACCAGGTTTCTGTTACTGCACAGATATCAATGTTCTCCATGCTAAGGAGAGTTTTGAGTGCATGCATCTTGAGGTTTAGACTTCTGGCGTTGAGTAGCATTACTCTTAGTTTCTTATCCCTTGTGATACCGATGGAGGTGGGTTTGTCTTTTGAGCATTGCCTAAAAAAGGCACTCTGGGGGTAGCAAGAGCCTTTGCCAGTATCTGAAAGCCCAGGGGTGACAGGTGCAAGCCGTCCCTAGCGAAGCATCGTGGCTTGTCGAGCATGTCATCCTAGGCTGACAGGCACTGGATCCCCTTTGAATGACACCAATACTTAAGCCAATTGTTGAAATTGATCATCTTGTCTTCATATTGTGGCATCATTCTTGGTGAGGGTAAGATGCTACTTAAGGTCAGGGTCATACCGGCCTGGGCCACATGCTCAGAGAGCGCCTCTATGTCTCTTTTCATGTAGTCCAGGGAGGTACGTCTCAGGTCATTCACATCAGCATGGACAATGACTGAGTCATATTTGTACTTGCCTTGGAGTGACCTGAGTGCTTGTGTTATGTGGCGGATCCTAGCACCTGACAGGCAGCTCACCGTGACCTTCTCCTTGTTCAGCCTGGTGAGCGGGACGTCAGTGTGCCTGATGGTAGAGTCCCCTATTACAAGTGTATCAGGTGTGTTGTTTAGCCTTAAGGGCTGTGAATGTTCGGCACACTGGCTTTGTGAGCTATGTGTTGCACGTGTTTTGTTTTGGGGTAGCGGTTGCTTGGGTGTCTGCTTTGGAGGTCTCTGCTACTTAGGCAGATTTTTATTTAGAGCCTCTGAGTATGTTTTTGTGTGTTTATGTGTTTGGTTTGCTGTCGTGGTACGTCTGTGTGAGACTGGAATTGTAGTGAGTGTGGTTTCCTTCTCCTCCTGACAGGTTTCACCAGTACTGAGCTGAGAGAGCTTAGCCTCCAGTTTGGCTATATGGTTGCATCTCTCACATGTGTTGGAATTTGTTGGGAGGAGGAGAGGGTTGTCTGTGTACATGAGGCAGTTGTAACATTGCCTCAAGATTCCCAGATTCACCAGCTGGACTGGAGAGGAGATTGACAACTGACCTTTGGGCATGCTAGAATAGTATTGGGAATTCCTTTATAACTGAAAAAAAAAAAGGGCCAATGGGGAACAAGGTACTCAAGGGGAGTTTGTGAGGGTGTAGTGCTTTTAATTTTTTAGTGCTGACTTATATAATTGCTTTAGTGAGCATGTGCCAGGTAACTTAAATGCAATGTGTTACAGGTAACTTCAATGTAAAAATGACAAAAAGTAACTTTCTTTCAAGTGAAACAAGGAAATAAGTACAGTATGCAATGCAGATGTCACTAGGGATCCACAGAAGCTCTGAAAATACGTGTTTTAGGTGGAATTAGCGTTTCAGGGAAATAACAAGCAAACAAGCATACAAACAAAGCTAGATTCAGCAGGCCTGGATCTAGTCTATGCTACAAGAAACAAGGTGTACCAATTCCAGTAAGAAACAGTTCAAATATGCAGGCACTATAAGCCTTTAACCAGAAATTCCCAGCTCAGAAGGGCAGAGTCCAGCCTCTCCTCCCACAAGAGTGCAGACCACGAATCTTCTTAATGTAAAATAACTGGCCTGAAGCCCAAGTGCTTAAACCAGAACTAATACACTTTTAGAATAACAGACACTAAGCCCTCAATTAGCAGTTCCCAACTTAGAAGGATGTAAGCTACCTGTCCTGCCACCACAGTGCAGGCCACAAACCTTCCTAATGTAAAACAACTGGTCTGAGCCCAAGTGCTTAATCCAAAAGACTTAGAATGATAGCTACACTTTAATCAAGTTACTACCAAGCAGTAATAAATACATTTGAATACTTTAAAGAATGCCTGGATTAGTGCTCAAGTTATACAAACAAAGCTAGATTCAGCAGGCCTGGATCTAGTCTATGCTACAGCAAACAAGGTGTACCAATTTAGTAAGAATCAGTACAAATATGCAGGCACTATAAGCCTTTAACCAGAAATTCCCAGCTCAGAAGGGCAGAGTCCAGCCTCTCCTCTCACAACAGTGTAGACCACGAACCCTCTTAATGTAAAATAACTGGCCTGAAGCCCAAGTGCTTAAACGAGAATTAATACACTTTTAGAATAACAAACACTGAGCCCTCAATCAGCAGTTCCCAACTTAGAAGGATGCAAGGTACCTGTCCTGCCACTACAGTGCAGAGCACAAACCTTCTTAATGTAAAACTACTGGTGTGACGCCCAAGTGCTTAAACCAAAAGGCTTAGAGTGAATTACACCAAGCAGTAATAAATACAATCGAGTACTTTTAAGATGACGCAAAAGCAAAATAAAGTAGGAAGAAACACAAATACAGTAAAAGCAGATACATTTTTTTTTTTGAGTGAGCAAATGAGATAGGCCCAGGAGGAGTATCCAAGTGCAAATTTACAAGAGGGGCGGGCAGTTTCAAAGCAACAAAGATTAACACCAAGACAAAAAAAGGGAGGGTGGGTGGGGACCTAATGAAAAAACAGTCATCTTCCAAGTAGATACTGCTCAATGCAACACAAACAAATTACTTTAAAAAGTGCAGATAAAAGTTACTTAGCTACACTTATGCTTCCAAGTTGATATCATGCAGGTCTTAACCAGTCAAAGCTTACAGTTTAAACAGAAGATAATTCACTGTACCGCTTGTATAAGACAGAAACTGAATAACAATGAAAGAAACTTCCCCCACCTATCACTGGCTATGCAGGTTTTTAACAAGCCTTAACTGATAATACCACATCCACTACTGAAAAAACAGTCAACTTCTAGGTAGATATTGCTCAATGCAACACAAACAAATTACTTTAAAAAGTGCAGATAAAAGTCAATTAGCTACACTTATGCGTCCAAGTTGATATGATGCAGGTCTTAACTGGCCAAAGCTCACAGTTTAAACAGAAGATAATTCACTGTACCACTTGTATAAGACAGAAACTGAATAACAATGAAAAAACTTCTCACACCTATCACTGGCTATGCAGGTTTTTAACAAGCCTTAACTGAAAATACCACATGCACTACTGAAAAAACAGGCAACGTCCAGGAAGATATTGCTCAATTCAACACACACAAATTACTTTAAAAAGTGCAGATAAAAGTTACTTAGCTACACTTATGCGTCCAAGTTGATATCATGCAGGTCTTAACAGGCCAAAGCTCACAGTTTAAACAGAAGATAATTCACTGTACCACTTGTATAAGACAGAAACTGAATAACAATGAAGGAAACTTCCCCCACCTATCACTGGCTATGCAGGTTTTTAACAAGCCTTAACTGAAAATACCACATGCACTACTGAAAAAACAGACAACCTCCAGGTAGATATTGCTCAATGCAGCACAAACAAATTACTTTAAAAAGTGCAGATAAAAGTTACTTAGCTACACTTATGCGTCCAAGTTGATATCATGCAGGTCTTAACTGGCCAAAGCTCACAGTTTAAACAGAAGATAATTCACTGTACCACTTGTATAAGACAGAAACTGAATAACAATGAAGGAAACTTCCCCCACCTATCACTGGCTATGCAGGTTTTTAACAAGCCTTAACTGAAAATACCACATGCACTACTGAAAAAACAGACAACTTCCAGGTAGATATTGCTCAATGCAGCACAAACAAGTTACTTTGGAAAGTGGAGATAAAAGTTACTTAGCTACACTTATGCGTCCAAGTTGATATCATGCAGGTCTTAACCGGCCAAAGCTCACACTTTAAACAGAAGATAATTCACTGTACCACTTGTATAAGACAGAAACTGAATAACAATGAATGAAACTTCCCCCAACTATCACTGGCTATGCAGGTTTTTAACAAACCTTAACTGGAAATACCACATGCACTACTGAAAAAACAGTCAACTTCCAGGTAGATATTGCTCAATGCAACACAAACAAATTACATTAAAAAGTGCAGATAAAAGTTACTTAGCTACACTTATGCGTCCAAGTTGATATCATGCAGGTCTTAACCGGCCAAAGCTCACAGTTTAAAAAGAAGATAATTCACTGTACCACTTGTATAAGACAGAAACTGAATAACAATGAAGGAAACTTCCCCCACCTATCACTGGCTATGCAGGTTTTTAACAAGCCTTAACTGAAAATACCACATGCACTATTGAAAAAACAGTCAACTTCCAGGTAGATATTGTTCAATGCAACACAAACAAATTACTTTAAAAAGTGCAGATAAAACTTACTTAGCTACACTTATGCGTCCAAGTTGATATCATGCAGGTCTTGACCAGTCAAAGCTCACAGTTTAAACAGAAGATAATTCACTGTACCACTTGTATAAGACAGAAACTGAATAACAATGAAGGAAACTTCCCCCACCTATCACTGGCTATGCAGGTTTTTAACAAGCCTTAACTGAAAATACCACATGCACTACTGAAAAAACAGTCAACTTCCAGTTAGATATTGCTCAATGCAACACAAACAAATTACTTTAAAAAGTGTAGATAAAAGTTACTTAGCTACACTTATGCGTCCAAGTTGATATCATGCAGGTCTTAACCGGCCAAAGCTCACAGTTTAAACAGAAGATAATTCACTGTACCACTTGTGTAAGACAGAAACTGAATAACAATGAAGGAAACTTCCCCACCTATCACTGGATATGCAGGTTTTTAACAAGCCTTAACTGAAAATACCACATGCACTACTGAAAAAACAGTCAACATCCAGGTAGATTTTGCTCAATGCAACACAAACAAATTACTTTAAAAAGTGCAGATAAAAGTTACTTAGCTACACTTATGTGTCCAAGTTGATATCATGCAGGTCTTAACAGGCCAAAGCTCACAGTTTAAACAGAAGATAATTCACTGTACCACTTGTATAAGACAGAAACTGAATAACAATGAAGGAAACTTCCCCCACCTATCACTGGCTATGCAGGTTTTTAACAAGCCTTAACTGAAAATACCACATGCACTACTGAAAAAACAGACAACTTCCAGGTAGATATTGCTCAATGCAGCACAAACAAATTACTTTAAAAAGTGCAGATAAAAGTTACTTAGCTACACTTATGCGCCCAAGTTGATATCATGCAGGTCTTAACTGGCCAAAGCTCACAGTTTAAACAGAAGATAATTCACTGTACCACTTGCATAAGACAGAAACTGAATAAAAGAA